>NW_022589712.1:639136-678966 GCF_004348235.1 Phoca vitulina | reverse complement strand
TGAGGGCCCCTGCCCATTTCGCGCTCGGTCCTCGGCCACCGCCCCTCGGCCGCCTTTGTTCTCTGCCGGCGGCCTCACGCTCTCCGCAGCTCCTGAAGCACCTGCCGGGGAGCCAGTCTACGGCATCCTCCGCTGCTTTCATCTGAAAAGTTTATGCACACCCAGCTCCCGCCTGTCGGGATCGCAGTGTAAGAGAGGCTCGGCGCCGGCTCGCACGCGCGGGGTGCTGCGGCGCGGGGTGCCCTGCGCGGCCGCGGCCCCGAGAGCCTAGAAGGCCGCCGGGTGGGCCGGCGCGCACCGAGAGCTCCCTAAGCTGCTGACCTCTCGGGCCTCTCGTCTCGTCTGCGAAGTGGGCAGAAATCCTGAACCCTCAGGATTAGTGCAAAGGTCACGGTCCAAAGGTAGGCTGACAGAGGACACCGACATCATGGGAAGCGTTTTACTCGAACTGAATTTATTTTTAATCCTGGTTGGTAGACTTCACCTGGCCACTTCTAGATTTCTCACACACGTTAGGAACTGAACCTTAGAAGAACATGGCAGACAGTTGTGACAAGGGTCCCAGAAATCCGTTGCAGTTGACCTCTCAGCAGACACTTGAGCATCTGAGAGTGTAGAGGACTTGCTTCAGGCAATAGACACATGACTTCCCTTTCCTTATTTTTGCTCACACTCAGCAAGCAAACGTTTGGAAAGGAGAGTAAAGGGATAAAGGACCTATTTTGACTCTCCCAGCCCACCTATTCCTGACTTTCCATTCCCATCAGCTCAGAAATGGCACCAATAGCTGGAGACTCACAAAGGGCTCCTAATTTAAACTTTGCTTTCACTCACAACCTCAGTCAGACCAGCTTCCTGTTTCCCTACCCACTGAAGAAAATAGCCTGTCTGAATCCACCAAGAAAAATCAACAACTTTCTCCCAAATTCTCTTAACTCATCAGGGCCCTTACTCAGATTCTTTAGATGGAATTTAACATTAAATATATATACATATATATATTCAGAATATACTTTCATTTATTTCGGTCCACTGTCCTCCCTTGGGTATTCTGTCTCTAGATCAGATGCAAGTTTAAAACTCTTCATTCCAAGTCAACAGATACCGACTCAGCCCTTCAACGTGCAAGGCAAGCCAGAATATTCAGGAGACACTCTTGTGGATTCCAGTCCCTGCCCACGGGCAGTTTCAACACTGAAAGAATATGACACAAATATATAAATGTATTTAAAGGCAGTTTAGGTGGGAAAAAATTTACTTGCAAGTACAAAAGTTAAGATTTTAAGGTTGACATAGAACTTGAAAAGTATCTTAAGAGACTGGGGTAGGACAATTCCAGGTCAATGTACAATTGGAAGTGGAAATAGGGTTTCAAGCCTGAAAAAGACTGAGAGATGGAAAAATAAGAAGCATCAGCCATTCCAGTGTGGGTTGAGAGTAGGGTAAATGAAGGCAGATTCCAGGAGTTAGGGGTGAAGTATACAGGGCAGTAGCATGATGCAATGGTGAGAACAAAGATCAAGAGTTAAGATTTTGGGGGCACCTGGGTGGCTCAGTTGACTGAGCATCTGACTTCTGATTCGGGCTCAGGTCTTGATCTCAGGGTGGTAAGATCCAGCCCCTGATGGGGCTCCCCGCTCAGTGTGGAGCCTGCTTGGGATTCTCTCTCTCCCTCTCCTTCTGCCCCTCCCTCTTCCCTCTCTTAAAAAAAAAAAAAAATGAGATAAGATTGTGATCAGTAACAACTGTGCCATTTAATAGCTGTGTGATCCATAATGGGTTAAGTTTTTAATCTCTCTGAAACTCCATTTTCTCATTTGTAGGATTAAAATAATAATGTCCATCCAATTATTTCACAAATATTTTATGAAAAGCAACTATGAACTAAGAATTATGTTAGGTGATAGAAATGTAAGGAATCATTCATTCATTCATCAAATACTACCTTGCTACGTACTAAGTTGGAAATAAGTGGAAAAGGAGCAGGAAACTAAGTGACAGATATTGTAAACTGAGAGGATAGTGTTTCAAAAAGAGGGACAGTCAACTATGTCAATTGAGAGGTTAATAAGATGAGGACAAAGAAATGTCCATTGTATTTAGCAATCTGGGGGTAATGAGCAAACTTAATTATTTTGAGCTGTTTCTAAGGAGTGGCAACTTCAGAAGCTAGCCTGAAGTCCCTTGAGGAGGGAACGGGAGGTTAATACGTGAAGTTTGTGCCAAGTATCTGAGAAAGAAAGTAGCTGGAGAAGTGGGTTGTTGTCTTTAAGGCGGGACACAGGGGAACAAGCTTGAATGCCAAGGAGGGGGAGCAGAGGGGGCATCGCGTGCAGGAGCTAGGGAGGCAGCTCTGGGAAGGCCAGAAGCCAGCATGGTGCTGGGTAAGCCCTTGACAGCAAGAAGCACAGTCTATCCACTGTGGCAAGACAGAAAACAGAATGTGGCTGCAGATGCAAGTAGGTTTTGAGACTTGGTGGCGAAAAACTTGAAAGATTTTCCTCTGATATTTTTTCTTTCCTGAATGAAATAGGAGGTGAAACCACCCATGGAAGTGAGGAGAGGAGAGGAATAAGGAGGTAGTGGGGAGAGGTAGGAGAGCAAAGTTCCTAGGATGCCAAATGCTTTGCCTGCTGCAGGTTTTTGGTGGAGAGCTTCAAGGGAAACCAGTCTGTCTGGCTTTTCCATCTTCTCAAATTTAGCTACTTGAATTCAGGCTATGAATATGCATTTCCTTCAGGAAGGGGTTTTCCCAGATGAGTAAGAGGGGCAAAGGAATTTGAGTGTGTTTGTAAGGCAGAGATTATAAAATGGGTTATTGCATCGACTGGGGATTTCAGTAAGATTCTACAGGTGCTGAGCCCTAAGGACAGAAAATGATGGTATAAAAATAACCTGCTTGAGTCCGAGATTTGAGAGGTCATCCTGCTATTGATGACAGCAGAGTCTACAGTTTGAACCAAGGAGGAGATAACCAAGGTGGGCTAGAGGAAAAGGTCACCAAATGTGAGTTGGTCAAGGAATCAGGAAGCTAGAGCACGGACTTCTAGTTTTCCTGAGAGCACAGGACTGTAAAAATGACCACAGAAGCTGAGACCATGCAAAGTGATCTTAATAATTTGTAAAACTCCCTTACTGCCAATTATAAATGTACAGAGAATTTTTTTAAATTGTAAAACTAATGTTTAGTACACCATAAATCCAAAAAACACTGAGAATTAGTGCTTTATTTCTGTGTAAAATCTTTACCAAGAGTAGTTTGAACAGTGCTTGCCTTCTACTATCACTTACCTTTTTTGTGTCTTGATAAATTGTCATATTCCTTCCAGCATTTGATGTTTTGCATTTTCAGTGTTGTAAGATACCTCCAAGTGTCCTTAACGTGAAGTTGTTATCAGTGTCTCTTCATCCTTTGTCACAACCACCTGCTCTAACTGATCTGTGCAATCTGGGTGCAGGTTTCCCAGCAGCGCCTGGTCTGGCCCAGCAGCTTAACCAGAGCTCAACGCTAACCAACCCCATGGGTCTCTGAAAGGATGCAACCAGACTTCACTGCAGTAAAAGCTTGCTTTTCAGTCTCTCTGTAATTAACAGTTTTCTTTCGACATGACAACTAACGTGGACATTTGGCCTGAATGCTAGCCACACCCACTGGGATTTGTCATTATTATGACTGTCTTCTACCAAGTCTGGTTGACCACAAGCAGTTTTCTGTCTCTAGAGCAGTTTAAAAGATGTTGATCCAACGTTACCATGCTCTTTCTGCTTGTTGGATGGTACCTTCATGCAGGCTGAGGTCTCATCATCTCAGCTTCACTCTTGTCATTTTTAAATTTCCTAATCACATCCAATTTCATTTGCAGCTCATTTATTTCTTTGATGCACTTTCAACTTTTTTGTCAAACTTTGTAAAACAAAATTCTAATGTAAAATGGAATTTTCTTTTTATGGTCCATTTTTGTGAAACATCCTGTGGGTCTGTCTCTGGGAGACAAGGAGGCAGCACCGCTGCACACTTTGCTGTCTGTGTTGTGGCCGAAGCACTGAGTAATGGGGTGCAGCGACCGATCCCCGACGGGCCTTGAGAGGAAGACCAGGATGCGTGGGGTCATCGGTGTGGTGATCTGTGGGTGATCTGTGGGCTGAGCACCTATGCGGTCTGTCCTTGATGTACTTGCTGTCAGTGTAGCAGAGTAGTTGAAATTTGAGTCATGCTGTTGGGGGACTGGTGTTTCTTTACTAGACCGTGGCAATCAAAATTTGTTCATACCAGAACCGTGCCCACGTGGGGACTGCCTTACTGGACAGTTATCTGTATGGGTATCAAAGTCACAAAGAATGGTAGCAGGAGTCAATGGAGATGGGGGCTGGGGTCCCCTAGCTCTTGTCTTCGCGTAATGAGAAGGAACAAGCCAGGGGCCGTGGGCAGTGGCGGCACACAGACATGAAGAGGTGTGAGTCCACACCGTGTGCTTTGCCAGGAGTTGGAGTGTTTAAGGCCCGAGGGGTTGCATTAGGGACTGAGAGGAACAACAGCTTTTGCTTGAGGGGCTGTAGTGGGCCTGTGCGAACGAACCTGGTGTCCTCTTGGACAAACCCACCATGATGACCACTCTGTGACCTTCTGGAGCACAGCCCCCACCCCAGGCTGTGCTTCTATTTAAGCGCACCCTGTTTAGCCACACTCTCGGGGCCTGACGGGCTTGCTCTGCCCTGGAGATAGGACTATGACACACAGCGATTCTTCACCATTCTCCCCCCTGGCCCCCCACAGGTATGCCCACCCTCCAGGGCTGAAAAAGCAGGTCTTAGGGAAGGTGGGGTTTTAGAGATCTACGCATCACTGCCGCCCGAGACCCGCTTCTGTCTGCAAGTCCCCGTAACAAACCACTTCTCCTCAGGCTGGACCTGGCCTTTTTCTTTGCTCTTATGGTTCCTTTGGAGGGTGCTTTGCATGTACCTACCTTTCAGAGAACCGGGACTCTTCTGTGGGGACAAGCCAAGTCCTTGTTAAGGAAAGAGACTCAAAATACATCTGGAGGAGAGGTTGGGAATATAGAGGAGGGTTGTGGGGCCTGCAGAGGAAGGTCACCAACCTGACCTGAAAAGCTCTGAGGAGCAGGAAGTCAGATCAGGGACGTGCAGATTTCTCCAGCGGCTGAAGCAAACATCTGCGTCATATCTGATGTGATTCGTCCTTACAATTCCTTAAGGACACTGGGAAATTGGTTCAGGATGGTCCTGTGGCTTCTGCAGGCTCACAGTGAAGCGGCTGCCACGGCGGAGCAGGAAGACATGGCTGATTGCAGGGCAGAGGCTCTCTTGGTCCAAGCCTCCACACAACTTGGAGGAGGAGAGGCTGGAAGGGGTCTTTGTGGTGGGAGGGAGGCCCAAACAGAAACATGCAGGAGACTGGATGAAAGTACAAAGGAGGACATCGAAGGTGACTGATGACAGGGGGGTCAAGTGGGGGCAGCAGTAAGAAGTACTGCTGGGTTAGAGATGTTCACATGAACCTGGAATCCATCAAACCTCGAAAAACGGCAGTTCTCTTCCCTGGAGAATCAGACCCGTAAGAGTAAGCAGAAGAGTTTAACTCAGAAGACGACCGAGGACTGAGAGGACCTGGGCCAGGGGGTGACATGACCTCGGTCATGCCTTCCAGACGGACGCACCACCAATGTTCTGTGGGAGGCAAAGAAGGGTGTGCTCCCCATTCCTCCCGAGGCGCGCTCGCCACAATGGAAGCCTGCTGAGGCAAGGGCCCTGCTCCACACCCTGCGCCTCACACAGTGCCTGGGACATGGTGTACACAGAGTGTGGCCGAACAAAACAGCTGAACTAACACACAGATGAAAGGGGCGCTGCAGCAAAGCCAGACAAGACTTTGCGGTGGAGGAAAGGGGAGGATTTGAGTCACTTGTATGGAATTCAACAACGAAGTGTGTACGGGGTTGGGGAAAGCAAGAGAAAGAGCAGAGCGGAAGGTACTTCCGAGACCTCAAATCAGGTAATACCAGCAGGTCACATTTTTGGACGTAGGAAGGTCCAGGGTTCTGTGAAGTGCTGGGCACAAGTGCTTGGTTATTTACTACGTCACATAATTCACACGCTAGCCTTAGGAGGTCTCATTCTCACTTTACAAACAGTTCTAGGAGGCCGTACGCTTTACAACTAATGAATCCTGCAAATTCAGCAGGAAGGTGCATTGCTTAACATGAGCTGTTGCACAGGCTCACTACCACTTTTTTGGCGGCCACAGATCACAACTGAGAACTCCCGTGTTGAAGATTCTTTGGGCAACAATGACCATGTTTATGCTGTGCAGCACGGACTTGTTTGTCCTGGATTATCCAGCTCATGATAACACATAAGTGAAAAGAAAACTCTCCTCGACCTTTCTACATTCCAGTCTTGGACTATTCAACTAATGGCTGTTTTAACCATCCATTAAGTTTGACATGGTTTTCCAAGTTCTGATTACAACTCATCTGATCACAGACATTACTGGTTGCCTCCTCCAAGCCCACCCCCTGATTCCTTGCTGGAAGACCTCTGACTGATAGTCATGTCTACTCTTTTCATGTGGCCATGTGCTCCAACAAAGGGGGGATGCAGCCCCAGCCCCAAGGAGTGAACTATGACCCATCTAGTCACAGACAGGACAGGAACGTGATTAAATCAAGTTAAACAAATGTATGTAAAAGTCTGGCGGGGGAAGGGGAAAGACAGAAAAAACCTGGGTCCCTGATCAAATGCCTGGAAAACAAAATTCTGTTTTTAAAAAACAAAACTAAACAAAACAAAAAAACCCCACTGGTTTAGCTTTTTCAGTTCTTGCACCTAAAAAGAATTTAACTAACAGACTAACAAAAAGAATGACCACACGTTAAGCATTTTGATTGGTTAGGGATGTGTTAAATACATTAATGTCTTTATTTCAAACTTGGTAATTTCTTTCCAAAGAATGCCTACAACGTATTAAAATGCCATTTAAAGATATAACTGCCTTTAGAAGTTTTCCAAAATCTATTTTAACATTTACTCGACACTTTACAAGGTTGTGTCATAATTTCCGGTAGCAAATTCTAATTGTCTTAACTCTAAAAAGAATGATAAGTAATTTCCCTATAGTAGCACCCACTATAAGCATTTATATACTCTATCTATCCTTACATGTATCGTACATACATTTATACTTTGGGGTCATAGAATGTTAATAAATATGATAACTAGTAAGTATGAAGCTAAAAATCTGGCTTTTACTTGTTTGTTGTTAAAAGAATACAGTCAGTCTTCAGCTGGAGGCCAAAGCATAGCTAACCACTATGAAGTTTGCAAATCTTCAAAGTCACAGATCTCGGTAAAGTTGAGAAGCAAGCACTCCTATAACTTGTAATGAGCTATTCACAATAGAGAGCAAACACCAGGGCCAAGGCGACGTACGTTTCCGTTTCCTGTTTCGCCGCAACCCAGCTGTCCCATGCAACATCCCATATCCATCTGCTGGCAATCTGTGATACACAAATTTCAAAAGACCAACTTTAAATTGAACATGTTAAGAAGTAAACTTTAAGTCTATACAGTATCTCAGAAAGTCATATTTAGAAAGTAGTTTGTCCAATGCCCCCTTTCCTGAAAGGGCCCCTCTTCTCTTCCTGGAGTGGTCCTTCTCTGACGCAGGGACTGGACCTTAGCAGAGTGTCTGGGCGCAGAGCGGGGAACCCTCTGTAACTGGGTCTAAGAGTTCTGCATACAGTACTACTCCGCTGTGTTACACTCCCTGATATGGAATTCTCCTTTCCATCCTTAAAATATGTTCAAGGGAAAGTTTATTAGAACTTTGTTTTGAAATAAAGAAATGGCATTGATTATCCAAGCAGACCATTATTGAAAATTCTAAATCCTTTACTTCGCTCACAAAGCCATACGTGATTTGAGTACAGCCTACTTTTCCATGGTGGATATAAATGGCCACAAACCTGTTGTGGTTTCTCCCAAGAGGGTGAGTCTATTTCTCTAGCCCTTGAGTATGAATTGGTCTTGGGACTTGCTCTGAGCAAAAGAATGGGACATTGTGTGACTTCCAAGCAAAGCCTTCAGAGGTCTTCTGCTCCCACCTGCTCAGAATGCTCTGAGGAGACCCCCACATAAGGAAAGCCACTCAGCCCGCCAGAGGACGGTGGCTCACGTGCAGGAGAACCCGGGAGCCCCAGCCAACAGTGAGCACCGGCCACCAGACACGTGAGCGAGGCCATGTGGGACGGCGAGTGTGTCAGGGAGACCAGCAGGAGAAGCCGCTGCTATAGTTTGGCTGGCCCACAGAACGATGACAGATAAACGGCTGTCGTTCTGCGCTGCTAAGCTGTGGGGTGGTTTGTTGTACGGTACAGTTACCCACGTGCGCTACTGAAATATACGGCAAGCACACAGGTTACTAACCAAGCATGCCAGTTCCCCGCTGCCACGGCATCTTTCCACTCCTGCATTCTCCGGTTGCCAGTCCCTCTCCCCAGTCTCTGGCACAGCTGGTTTCTTCGTGACATTCAGATATCAGAGGGCCTCCCTGGCTCCAGACAATCCCAGGGGCCGCTCTGCCCTACTCTAATCTCCTCCACGTGAGAAGTATGTGCTGGTGTTCTCTTATCCCTGGGTGCCAAGGTCACCTCCGTCTTGTTGACTCTTGTGTGGCCAGCAGCCCTCTGCCTGCTTCGGCGAAGACTGCAGACCGTGACCAGCTGCCATGCGTTGACGGGCAGCTCACTCCAGCTCACAGGGTCTAGTGTATTCATATTTGTAAATGACCGCGATTGCCTTGCTGCTGACTGAGGCCTCTGTGCCAGAGACCACGTGGATGGCTTTCTTACAGACCCACTCATTTAGCCCTCAGGGTAGCTGCGGCCCTTAGGTGTACCATCTCCGTTTTACAGATGAAAACAGCCATGCCCCGGCCGCAGGCTCCGACTGTCGCTGCCAGCATTCCTGTCTAGGTCAGCTGGACTCGGAAACCTAAGCTGTACCACTGTCCATCCCATTCCATTTCTTAAACGCTGGCCTGCATTGTTTTCTTTCCTCAAGTAAAAACTCTCGGAGAATCATGGTCTGCGTCTCCCCATTTTCTTTTTCTCAGTACCTAACCTAACTCCCATTAGTGCTCAAAATAAATGTACTGGTTAATTATCAAATGACATTAAATTGTCAAAATTAGTGTGATCACGGAATAGGATAGCTATATAGTTTAATAAATTATCAATAGAAAATTGCCATTTCTGGGGGCGCCTGGGTGGCTCAGTTGGTTAAGCGACTGCCTTCGGCTCAGGTCATGATCCTGGAGTCCCAGGATCGAGTCCCGCATCGGGCTCCCTGCTCAGCGGGGGGTCTGCTTCTCCCTCTGACTCTCCCCCCTCTCATGCACTCTCTCTCTTTCTCATTCTTGCTCTCTCAAATGAATAAACAAATAAATAAAATCTTTAAAAAAAAAGAAAATTGCCATTTCTGGGTTAGTACTTTTCAAATAAGAGGCACTGAAGGAAGATACAGTTAACAAAACCATCCTCTGTCAGAGAGGCACCTGGGGCCGTGGAGGCCATGGCACAGGAACTCAGGTCACTAGAGGGGACACCGTGGGGCACTGCCTGGGAGATGCTGCGTCAGCGTGGTACTCACATTTATCGCCTGACCAGTCTTTTGAATAAACAATACTTTTATAATGAACTTGTAACGGTGATACCCAAATTCTTTCACTGCTGACAAGATGCGGTCTGCTAACTCAAGTGACAAATGAGAGAAGACTTTATCATCATATTTGACATCTTTAAGACTTTCCTTTAAAAAAATAGAAAAAACATTTTAATTTTCAAACCAAATATTTTCTACATAAAAATTCAAGAAAACATGTATCTAAATAATACATATAACTTTAAAAAAAACAGATGCATTCCTAACCAAATAGTATTAAATGAATGTTGAGCTTATCAATTTATTTCAATAACAATGCTGAATAAAGTTTATTTGGTTTTTAATCACATTCAATTGCTCTTCATTACCAACCCTTAACCAGTTAAGTTTTCCTTTCAAACAGCTAGTGGGGAGACACGGGAATTTTAAAACAAGGCTTCTGGGAATGCTTAGGTAGATGAAGGAAATCTTTCTCTAATTTCCATATTTGCTAAAACTCAGACTTGCGTTTTCCTAAAGCCTGGGTTTCCTGGACGGGAGCCTGTATTATGTGACTCCTGTCTTCCCCAGTGTCCTTGAATTAAAGCCACTTCTCTAGCTGCTCCCTCTGTGGACTCCAGGGGGACGCTGAGGAAATCCAAGGTTTCCCGCCATGTCTGCTGTGGATTAATCACAGCTGGGGAGACAGATGTGAGTCATGAGGCACTAGGCTTTTCCACAGCCCATAAGCAGACTGGACCACCTGGACCACCTAATGAGCAGACTGCAGGTACCTTTGACTTACCTGGACAATGATGAATTAATGTGGTTCTGGGTCCTGCGATAACAAATGAGCTCCTACCAGCTAATTTTATAGACATGTAAAACCAAATAGATTGCTCTGTTTTTTTGTTTTGTTTTGATTCCCTTCTAGAATGGTGCTGGACCTAAAACTGGGTCTAGAAGCATTTGTTTCCCTCAGGCATTGGCTGTGTTTCTGTCTTTCAGACGTTTAGCAACATCCACTCTCTCTTCTGAATCTGCCTAACAGACCTCAGGCTTTGCCCGCCCACATGCTCTTATTTAACAAATAATGAGTGCTTGCTATAGGAAGACACCCACAAGCTCCAGCAGTGTATACTATTTCTGCACCCAGAACTATGTTGAATTTTCCGTGAACCCAAGCGAAAATCCCTGGCCTCTTTATGACACCTAGCTATCCACCTACATATCCAATCAGCTGTTCCAGGCCCCATCACACTCAATGCAATTCTGTAAATTATCATATGTAAATACAATTTGAAATCCTACTATATCCAATAAATCCGAACTCAGTCTATGTGGTAAGACCAAGTAAGAGACACACCAAATGTATATTCTCATGTCACAAATGCTTGCTGTTGGTGTTTAAGTAAGAGAAGAAGGTAATAATTATTTTATTGTATTAAATTGAGTTTAATTTCTTTATTTCCTGAAGCCATGACAATGATTAGTTCAGCTTAGAAATGTATCTGTCTGTGGTAGTAGAGGGAGGCTAGAGTAGGCCTCCTAAATATTCTTCTGTATTAATAAAAGTTAATTCATTTAAATAATTAACTTTGATATGATTAAAAGAGTATTAATCATTTATACAAAATAAATTAAAGAGATGCTTTCTTCCCAACACCTAGCTCACATCAGTAGTTACTGAGAGAATGCACCTTGTAAACTGAAGGGGAGGGAACTTTGAAATCAGAAACGTATCTGGGGTAGACTCAAGCTTGGTGGAGTCCCACAGGGGAATGTGGCCATCAGAAAACGCCTGGGTGCCTGGGGCCCAGCACTAGAGACCACAGATGAAAAGGTGATTCAGAAAAAGTGGTCCCTCAAATTTTCTATAAATAAAAAACTTTAATTTTGTCCTTTAAGAAAGATGATGAAGGAATTCTTTCCATCTGAACAATGTAGCCTTCAGATACCAACACTAGTATAAATAATGTTGGTATTAACATTAGCCTTACAGTATTTTATAAAATTGAAGCAGCTTTTTTGGACTAGCCTGGAAACAACTGTCTTAAATGACCTTCAGATTCCAGTCACAGTTCAAGGAAGGGGACCAGTGCCTGTGTTGGTAGTTGCCTGCCCTTAAATGCTTCAGCGTCCAGGGACCACCTTTTCACACCCATATACAGATACAGTGTGTTTTGTTTAACTCATTCCTCCAAATATGGGAAAACATGAAACCTGAGGGATAATTTATGGATAATTACGGGTTAATTAATGGTTGAAATAAAAGAATTAAGTCTAGCTCACAGCATCAATGTGAAATATATTTGAGTATGACTACAAAAGTACTTCCATATTTTCAGAGATAAATGCTAAAAAAATCAATGAAATATATGGCCATAAATCTTAATACAGTTTATCAAATCCCCAAAGCTAAGATATTGCTATCATATGTATTTATCAACCTACCTTTAATATCTGCTGGACTTTAGTTTCTACTGAATGAGCTTGGAATTTTTTCAATGGCTCCATTCTATATGAATTAGCAAACTTTAATTTTGCCAGGGCACTCTTCCATTCTTTACCTAGATCAGCAATTGAATCATCAAATGGAGGCTCTACATACTGAACATCATGAATCGATTCTCTCAGTCTTTCTCTTAAAATCTGTGTATACTGAAACAGGGGGGAAGGAAAAGAAAAAGAGATCACTTTTTTAATTGTAACCCTGCTACAATGGGACAGAGCTGACACAAAGTTTGGAAATCCATTCTAATTGATAAAGAAGTTGCTGAATCCTAGATTCAGTGATTCACTCCTGGCTATCAATTGGGTAAAAGAAAAAAAAGTCTATCTAGCTAGCAATCATCTATTTATCTATAAACACAAATTTGCATATGTATATTTAAAATATCCATGGAAGATACAAAAGAACCAGAAACAAGAGAGGCCTCCAGAGAGGGCAACTGGGTGGCTAGGAGACAGGTGTGTAAAGAAAACTTTCTGGTTCTCTACCCTGAGGTTATGAAAATATTATCCTTCATTGTGTTCTTACAATTTTATTTACTTTTGTCTTTGAGTAAATAATACCATTATTTACATAAATATTTACATAAATAACATTACATAAGTCTTAAGTTGAAAAGATAACTAAAGTGTATTGATCTGGTACCTACATTATTTTATGGTTTTGAGATTCAACATTCATTCTGTGACATTCAACACTCCTTAAAGAAATATTTATTTGGTGCCTAATATGGTCCAGATAAATGTTCTAGGCTCTGAAGTTACAGTGGTGAGCTTCGTTTTAATAGCTAGGGATTAATTGTTCGGCTTATTTTAACTCATAATCAAGGAGTCTCCATTCATGGAGGGATCATTCTAATGGACAGGAGGGCTGATTGACAATTTAAAGCATACAGAAACATGAATAAACGGATTTATATAGTAGCAAATGCTATCAAAATAAAACCACATGACTTGGTAGGAACTCATTGGGAAGGACTAATTTAGACAGAGTTACCAGAGAAGGCCCCTCTGAATGAAGTTAGATTTGGGCTGAAGCCCAAAAAGAACAAAGGCTTCAAGGCTAACAGTGTGTTCTAGGAGCAGGTTTGTGGTCAGTGTGGGTCAAGTGTTCTGAGCAAGGCAGAGTGGTGACATGATGGAAGCTAGAAAGGCAACCGAGGAGCAGGTCGTGAAGCACTGAATAGAAAGAATGTGGTGAGCAGTTTGGTTTTATTCTCAGAACAGCGGGAAGTCGCTGGAAAAATTTAAGGATGTGAGTGATATGTTCTAAATTACAGTTTTAAAAGGTCATTCTGGCTGGTGTGGTGAACAGATTAGAGGGAGATCAAGGTTTGGAGGGAGATAACTTTATACTTTGTAATGCTTTTTACAAATAATGTTAACTAAGTAATTCTGTAACCAGGAACATGGTTTACTTTGGCATTTATGTAAGAATTTTTATTTCCAAGTAATTTTTTATTTTAACACAAATCTTTCAATTTATTCTGAAGCATTTATTCTTTTGCTATTTTTTCAATGAGGCTTTAGATTTAAAAACACGTTTTATGTTTTTAGGAGTTGTTTTTATATAGAATTACTGTTGCACCCACCTATTAAACTTTTATTAATTTTAATGTTTATTATCTCTCGATTTTTCTAAATATATAATACAAGTCTACCTATTTCTATCATCCCTCCTCCTTTTCAGATTTTACTGCAGAGACCAGTAGTTTAAGATGTAAATATTAAAAATCACAATCCTAGGAGTATTGTGAGAGTATTTATTCTCTACCACTGATGTTTCTATGTGGCAGAAACTGGCACTGGATCAATACTTCCCTTTCTTTGCCCCCTCTGAGGGATTTATCTGATTGGCAGGTTGGCAAGACAAAGAACATGTTTAAATGTAGATTCTTCCAGCCCTTCTCTTGGCATCTGATTATATCATCTGTTTGACCACTGCATACGTTTCACAGAGATAGGCCATCATCTTAGATATATATCATTGTCCAGCTATGGCCGTGACTATTTGGTGAGCTGGTTTAATGTGAGTAGAAATGTTACCATTTTTTTTTTTTTTTTTTTAAAGATTTTATTTATTTATTTGAGACAGAGAGAATGAGAGAGAGAGAGCACATGAGATGGGGGAGGGTCAGAGGGAGAAGCAGGCTCCCTGCCGAGCAGGGAGCCCGATGCGGGACTCGATCCAGGGACTCCAGGATCATGACCTGAGCCGAAGGCAGTCGCTTAACCAACTGAGCCACCCAGGCGCCCGAAATGTTACCATTTGCCAGCCTATTTTTCATCACTAATAGTTTGTTAATGTGGCTATATGATTTTTTGAATGTTTAACCAACCTTGCTTTCCTGGAACAAACTCCACTCAAATATAATATACTATTACTATTATTATTATTATTTTACTGGAAGTTTATACCTTTTGACCTCCTTCACCTATTTTTCTTTTTAGATTTCACATATAAGTGAGATCATACAGTATTCGTCTGACTTATTTCACTTAGCCTACTGTTCTCAAGGTCCACATATGTTATTGCAAATGGCAAGATTTCATTCTTTTTTTAATGGTGGAATAAATAAATACTTAGGTTGTTTTCGTATCTTGGCTATTTATTGTAAATAATGCTGCAATAAACAGGGATGCATGTATTTTTTCAAATTAGTGTTTTTGTTTTCTTTGGACAAATACCCAGAAATGGAATTGCTGAATTGTATGGTAGTTCTTTTAATTTTTTGAGGAATCTCCATATTGTTTTGCATAGTAGCCGTACCCATTTACATTCCCACCAACACTGCACAAGGGCTGCCTTTTCTCCACATCCTTGCCAACACTTGTCATCTCGTTTTTCAATAATAGCAAATCTAATAGGTGTGAGGTAATATCTCACTGTGGTTTTGATTTGCACTTCCCTGATGATTAGGGATGTTGAGCATCTGCTCATGTACCTTTGGCCATCTGTACGTCTTCTTTGGAAAAATACCTATTCAGAACTTCTGGCCATTTTTTAATCCAGTTGCTAGGGTTTTTTTGCTGTTGAGTTGTAGGAGTTCTCCACATATCTTGGATACTAACCCCTTATTAGTTATATGATTTGCAAATAATCTCTCCCACTCAGTAGGCTGCCTTTGCATTTTGTTGGTTTCCTTTGCTGGGCCAAAGCTTTTTAGTTTAATGTAGTTCCACCTCTTTATTGTTGCTTTTGTTGCCTTTGCTTTTGGAGTCGGATCAAAAAATCATCACCAAGACTGATGCTAAGGTGTTTACCACCTATGTTTTCTTTTTGGAATTTTATGGTTTCAGGTCTTACATTCAAGTCTTTGAGTTTATTTTTATGTACATGTAAAATGCTGATCCAGTTTTGCCAATAACCATTGAAAAGACTGTCCCTTTCCCTATTGTGTATTCTTGGCTCCTTTGTTATAAGTTAATTCACCATAAATATGTGTTTACTTCTGGACTCTGTTCTGTCCTATTGATTTAAGTGTCTGTGTTTATGACAATGCCATACTGCTTTGATCACTACAGCTTTGTAATATACTTTGAAATCAGAACGTGAGATGCTTCCAGCTTTGTTCTTCTTTCTCCATACTGCTTTGGATACTTGGGGTCTTTTATGATTCCATACAAAGTTTAGGATTGTTCTGTGAAAAATGCCATTGGAATTTTATTAGGGATTACACTGACTCTGTAGATTGCTTTGGGTAGTATGTACATTTTAACAATATTAATTCTTCCAATCCATGAACGTTGAATATCTTTCCATTTATTTGTGTTGTCTTCGGTTTCTTTCATCAATGTCTTACAGTTTTCACTGTAGAGGACTTTCACCTCCTGGGTTAAATTTATTCCTAGATATTTTATTCTTTAATGCAATTGTGAGATGAGATTGTTTTCTTAATTTCTGACAGCTTGTGTATAGAAATGCAATAGATTTTTTTTTCATATTGATTTTGTTGACTGCCATTCTGCTAAGTTTGTTTACTGAATCTAACAGTTTCTTGGTGGAGTCATTAGGGTTTACTATATATAGTATCATGTCATACACAAATAGTGACAGCTGTACTTTTTCCTTTCCAATTTGGATGTCTTTTCTTTCTTTTTCTTGCCTAATTTCTCTGGCTAGGACTTCCAATATAATGTTGAATAGAAGCGTTGGAGTGGGCATCTTGTCTTTTTTTTTTTTAAAGATTTTATTTATTTTTTTTGAGAGAGAGAGACATAGCGAGAGCAGGAACACAAGCAGGGGGAGTGGGAGAGGGAGAAGCAGGCTTCCCGCCGAGCAGGGAGCCCGATGTGGGACTCGATCCCAGGACCCTGGGATCATGACCTGAGCCGAAGGCAGACGCTTAACGACGGAGCCACCCAGGCGCCCTGGGCATCTTGTCTTGTTCCTGAACTTAAAGGAAAACCTTTCAGCTCCTCACCATTGAGTATGATGTTCACTGTAAGTTTGTCATATATGACCTTTATTATGCTAAGGTATGTTCCCTCTAAACCCACTTTGTTGAATTTTTAGGATAAATGGATATTGAAGTTTACCAAATGCTTTTACTGCATCTACTGAGATGACACAATTTTTTAAAAATAGAGAGGTGAGGGGCAGAGGGAGAAGCAGACTCCTGGCTGAGCAGGGAGCCTGATATGGGGCTCAATCCCGGGACTCCAGGATCATGACCTGAGCCGAAGGCAGACGCTCAACCGACTGAGCCTCCCAGGTGCCCAAGATGATACAACTTTTATCCTCCATTTTGCTAATGCAGTCTCACACTGATTGTTGGGGATGCTGACCATCCATGCATCACTAGAATAAATTCCACTTGACCATGTTGTATGATCTTTTTAATATATTGTAGAAGTTGGCTTGCTAATATTTTCTTGAGGATTTTTGCAACTACATTCATCAGGTTTATTGGCCTGTAGTTTTCTGTTCTCTGGTGTCCTTGTACGGTTTTGTTATCAGGGTAATGTTGGCCTCATAAAATTAGTTTGGAAGTGTTCCTTCCTCTTTTATTCTTTTGAAGAGTTTGAGAAAGATTGGTATTACTTCTTCTTTGAATGTTTGGTAAAATTCACCAGTGAAGCCATCTGGTCCTGACCTTTGTTTGTTGGGAGGTTTTTGATTACTAATTCAATCTCCTCACTAGATATTGGTCTGTTCAGGTTTCCTATTTTAGGAATTTATATATTTTTTCTGGGTTGTCCAAATTGTTGGTGTATAACTGCTAATAATACCTTATGATGCTTTCTATGTCTATGATATTAGTTGTAATGTCTTTTTTTTTTCTCCTCTTTCATTTCTGATTTTGTTTGAGCCCTCTCCCTTTTTTCCTTGGTTTCTCTAAATAAAGGTTTGTCAATTTTATCTTTTCAACGAACCAGCTCTTAATTTCACTTATCTTTTCTATTGTGTTTTTAGTCTCTTTTTCATTTACTTCTCAAATATTTCCTTTCTTTTACCAAATTTGGGTCTCAATTTTTCTTTTTCTAGTCTTTGATGTATAAAGTTAGATGCTTGAGATTTTTTGTTTCTTGAGGTAAGCATTTATTGTTATGAAATTCCCTCTTGGAAATGTTTTGCATTCTATAAATTTTGGTATGTTGTATTTCCATTTTCATTTGTTTCAAGGAATTTTTAAATTTCTCTTTTGATTTCTACAGTGACACATTGGTTGTTCCATATAATGTTTTTAATCTTCACATATTTGTGATTTTTTCAGTTTTCTTCTTATAATTGACTTCTTGTTCCATACCATTGTGGTTGGTAAAGATGCTTGGTATTTTAGTCTTCTTAAATCTATGAAGACTTGTTTTGTGGCCTAATGTGATAGGTCCTGGAGAATGTTCCATGTGCACTTGAGAAGAATGTGTATTCTGCTGCTCCTGGACGGAATGTTCTATATATATCTGTTAAGTCCATCTGGTCTACTGTGTCATTGAAGCTGATGTTTTATTTTTTGTCTGAATGATCTACCCATTGATGTAAGTAGGGTATTGAAGTCCCCTATTATTACGTATTGCTGTCTCTTTCTCCCTTTATGTCTTGCCTTATGTATTTAGGTGCTCCTATGTTGGGTGCAGTATATGTATTTTATTTTTCTTAACATGTTGTTGGATTTAATTTGCTATAGTTTCATTAAGAATTTTTGCATCTATGTTCATGAGGAACAGTGGTTTGTTTTATTATTCTGGTTTTGATAGTAGGATAATGCTGACCCCGCAGAATGAATTGGGAAGAATTCATGCATGTTACTTCTACATATGCTACAAGCCCCAAAATGTTATTTTGTATTTAATCAGCCAATAATCTTTACTTTTAATTTTTTTTCCTAATTTATAATTTTTAAAGTTATTATTTAAATTTTAGCTAGTTAACATACACTATAATACTGGTTTCTGGAGTAGAATTCAGTGATTCATCATCCCAATAATCCTTAAACAGAAAAAAAAAATATTTATCTACATATTTACCACTTCCAATGCTTTCATCTAGATACATATTTACATCTCTTACCACATTCATTATGCCCAAAAGACTTCGTTTCACATTTTGGATAGTGCAGAGCTTTTGACGGTGAATTTTTGATTTTCATATATTTGAAAAACCTATTATATTGCCTTTGTTTTTGAAAATTTTTTTTCACTGGGTATAGAATTCTAGGTTGATGGTCTTTCAACTTTAAAGATACTTTAAAACTAATGAAAGTGCCAGTTTTCTGGCTTGCATTGTTTCTGATCAGAAGCCTGCTCTCATTTTACCATTCCTCTGTACCTACAGTTTTTTTTTCCTAGCTGCCTTTAAATTATTAAATCATTGATTTTAAGCAATTTGCTACACGTCTCAGCATAATATCCATGTTTCTTGTGCTTGAAGTTCATCGAGCTTGGATTTGTGGGTTTATAGTTTTCATTAAGTTTGGAAATTTCTCACCCATTATTTCTTCAAATCTTTGTCTGCCCTGTCTCCTCTCCTCACTTGGGAACTCCAAATATAAATATATATACATATATGTGTATATATATATATATATATTTTTTTTTTTTTTTTGCCTGAATTTCCCTGTATCTCATTTATTTCTCCTAATATATTTTTTTTTCAGGTCTTCTTTCCATTGCTGCCTCTAAGTTCACTAAGTTCTGTTCTGCAGTGTGAAATCTGCTATTTCCATTCAGTATCTTTTACATCTCTAACATTATATTTATCAACTGTAGAGTTTCATCTGGATTTAACATGCTTGAACATACAAAATGTAATAACTGTTTTATCATTTAATATCATATAACTGCTTTAATTTAATGAAAACTAATACAGTAACTTTTCTGTAGTAACTACTTCAGTGACCTTTTATACTAATTCTATCTTTGCTATTTGTCATTTCTGGGTGTTTTTATTGTTTCTTCTCACTTTGAGTTCTATTTTCCTGTTTCTTTGTAGGTCTGAAAATATTTAATTAGACAGAAGATACTGTGACTTTTACCTTGGTGTGTTTTTGCATTCCTTTACATACTCTTGAGTTTTCTAGCATGTAGTAACAGGAACAGTTTCATTCTCTTGAGACTTGCTTTTAATCTTGATAGACCAAACTGGAAAAATCTTTAAGTCTAGAGCTATTTCTTCCCCCAGTACTGAGACAATACACTTCTTAGCACTCTAACCAATGCCCTATGATTTACATGGTTTTCCACTCCTACTGGTGGAAAAACAAATGATTTTGTCTGAGTGCAGCTATTTTTTCCTGCTCCTTTTGGTGGTTCTTTCTCTGGGAACAGGTGGTTTCCTTATTAGACACACTGATCCTCTAACCTGAAGACCTGAGGAAAATCCTTAGCAGATCTTTGGAGCTGTTTGTGCAGCTCCCTCCTAATACTCTGCTCTGCATTCACACCAGCTTCATCTACCCTGGCTCTCAAACCCTTCTCAACTAAGGAAGAGCTCTCCACAGGTATAGGCCAGAATTCCCTCATCGGGGAGTCAGAGGAAATCTTGGGGGTCACCATTCCTATCCCCCACCCCCAGAGATTACTATCCTGTCTTGCCTTACATCTCATCAATGGAAGAACAATTGCTTCATACATTTTGTGCTATTTTCAATGGCTTCTGGTAGGAGTTACTCCATGTTGGCTGCTAGTTGGAAGCCCTTCATCAGAAATCTACTGTTTTGATTATTTGCCAGGCTGCATTGTTTTAGTTGGAGTAAAGAGGAATTATTTGCTCCCAAAGCCTCTTAAAAATAAAATCTTATTTTGGGGCGCCTGGGTGGCTCAGTTGGTTAAGCGACTGCCTTCGGCTCAGGTCATGATCCTGGAGTCCCTGGATCGAGTCCCGCATCGGGCTCCCTGCTCGGCAGGGAGCCTGCTTCTCCCTCTGACCCTCCCCCCTCTCATGTGCTCTCTTCTCTCTCTCATTCTCTCTGTCTCAAATAAATAAATAAAATCTTTAAAAAAAAATAAAAAAAAAAAATAAAATCTTATTTTGTTCTTTTTTTATTAAGAGAATACTTCTCTAGAGTAATTGCCATCTTTTTTCCCCACAACATACACAAGGGATACAACAAGACTGTATCCTTAACAGTGGCTTACAACTGCAATGATTCCCTTGGGGATAGAGCATGCATGCATGGTTTGAAAATAACAGTGATTCTAACTTGCTGAAAACTCACATCTCTAACATTTCTTCCTTATATATAATTTTGGCCTTTTGATTCAGTTTTCCTTTTTTTTTTTTTTAAAGATTTTATTTGACAGAGCGAGAGACAGCGAGAGAGGGAACATAAGCAGGGGGCATGGGGGAGGGAGAAGCAGGCTTCCGGCTGAGTAGAGAGCCCGATGCAGGGCTCAATCCCAGGACCTGGGATCATGACCTGAGCCGAAGGCAGATGCTTAATGACTGAGCCACCCAGGCTCCCCATGATTCAGTTTTCCTTTTATTCATTATTTTATCCTTTCATTAAGGAAGAATCTTTGTAATTACTTCTAAAAATTAGAAATGTTTTAAATATGATCAACATTTTTGCATCTACAAAAATAACCTGACTTTAATTATTTAACCTAGTGATACAGCATTTCCTTATGTTGAGCCTGCTTATAATCCCAAAATAAACAGAGTCTGGTCATAAGATGCCACTATATTAGTAACAATATTATATTAATATACTAATTAAAGGCTATTTGGGGCACCTGGGTAGCTCTATCAGTTAAGCGTCCACCTTCAGTTCAGGTCATGATCCCAGGGTCCTGGGATGAGCCCCGAGTCGAGCTCCCTGGTCAATGCAGAGTCTGCTTCTCCCTCTCCCTCTGCTCCTCCCCCCAGCTCATGCTCTCTCTATAGCTCTGCTCTAAAAATCTAAACGCTATTTGCTTGTATTTAAGATTTTCAAATGTATATACACAAGTAAGACTAACCAAGTCTTCAATTTTTTGGTTATCTGTTTATGGTTTTGGATCTTTGGTTTGAGCAGCTCACAGAATGGAAGAGAAGGCTAAAGAACCAGACACATGAGGCACATCAGTATTCTGTCCTCAATTTGAATTAATCCCAACCATTTTCTTACATTATTCCATGAAGCGTTCAACTAATTAGCCACATTTGTGTCTCATCTAACCACAAAGTTAAGGAAAATGACAGTCCCATTAAAACTCTATTGTATGGGAAATGAATTAATCCTCCAAAGGAAAATGGAAGTACTATTACTAGAAGAAAAAAAAAATGGATGCAGCACATATAAAATTAAAAGACATTTAAATCGATTAAATTGTGCTGTGTGTCTTCATGCTTCCTATGCTTAAGAACAGAGGAATTCTCTACTACCAAAAAATTAGAAATTACCCATTAGTGCACTTATTATTCTCAGGTCCATTTAGTGAGCATATGTGGAGTGCATTCTCAGTCTCTTCCCCGTTTCTGGTCTATTCAAATTTCTTACTCCTAGAAGCCTAGGTCTTAAAGGCAGCTATGATCGATCACATCCATATCAAACAAGAATGGCCTTGGTCCATATCCCTTTATTTTCAGACTATGGTCTATATACCACGTGTATATATATCCTTTAGGATTCAGGCTTATTCATTTTTCAAGACCACTTCTGCCATGTAGTAGGAAGTTCCTAAAAGGCACCTTTGTCTGCCTCAAAATACAGAAATTTTTCTTTACTGCTGGTGATCTATCTATAAAACAGATTTATTACCAGGCAACACGGTTGATCCTTGAACAACAGGAAGGTTAGTGGCACTGACCACCCCCCTCCAGTCAAAAAAAAAATCTGTAACTTCTGACTCCCCCAAAACTTAAGTCTACTGTTGACCAGAAGCCTTACCAATAATATAAATAGCTAACGAGCACATATTTTGTATGTTATATACTCTATTCTTACAATAAGGCTAGAGAAAGTTCTTTTCAAATTGTTACAAATCTCAAAAAATTTTTTTCAATATATTTATTGAAAATAATCTGTGTAAGTGGATCTGGATGGCTGGCCCTCATGCTGTTCAGGGGCCAAACTGCAGAGCACGGCTTTTGGGAGCATGAAACTTCACTTCCAACAGGTGAAGTTTCCAGCCTCGCTCTGCATTTGGTTTTGTGAAATTGCTCTAGTTTTCCTCCTCTAGTCTGTTCTTTCCTTTGTAAAATGGAGACACCACAGAACTGTCATTACAGCCGGCATGTTTTGATTCCCGTTTTATTCCTTGAAATGTTTTAGGAACATCAGCGTTTTGTCTGCTCTCTCTCCTTCACCTCGGAGATTATGGGTCCCATGAAGTAGGTGGGAAAGGAAACCTTGAGACAAGTGGACCAGGATTCCCAGGGCAGATGCTAGTCTCAGCTCTAGCCTTACAGTTCCCTATCCTTGGACAAATTATTTCCTCAGTTAATGTCTCAATAAAAGGAGAAGTCTCCATTACAATAATGGTTTTTGGACTGTGGTCTCACAGAAATCCTGATGTTATTCCACCCATAAAGTGAAGGGCATCTTCCACTAACCCCAGACAATAAGTCTCACATTTGTTTTTTCCTCCTGCAGGTCCCTCAAATACTGAGACTGCAGCTGTTTCTGAGAACTCAACACATCGGACCCTTGTCCTTGTCAAAACAGCACACGTGTGGCCCTGAGTGCAGAGCCCAGGGAGCACGAGGGAAGGGAGAGGGAGACCGGGGAGCACGAGGGAGGGGAGCGCGAGCCCCGGGAGCACGAGGGAGGGGAGCACGAGGGCGGCGGGCCGCTCACCGACACCAGCCCCGCGCCGCCCGCCACCGCGCTCTGGCCCCGCCCCCGCACTCACTGCCTCCCTCTCGAACATGCTGGGCCTCCTCTCCCTCCGAGGCTGCGACGGCGCCGGCTGCAGCTGAGATGCCGGACTCGAAAACGGTTTCCCGCCTCGCCCGCGTTTCTCCATGGCGCCCGCACTCCACCACGCCCAGCGGCCCGCCTCCACTCGCCCCAAACGCCTCCGCCGCTTCCCGCGAGAGCTCAAGTCCCGCGCCTGCGCCGCGCCGGCCAGAAGTGCGCCCGGGAGGGAGGGGCGGGGCGAGGCGTGCGTCATCCAGCCGCGCCGGCCGCCCGTAGCTGGAAGTGACGGAGGCAGAGCGGCGGGGAAGCGGGGTGCCGGTGGGCACCTGAGCGCGCTGTTGGCCTGCGCGGCGCCCGCTGCGGCACGGGCGGGGGGAGGCGCAGCGTCGGCCGCACCCTGCTGGCCTGGCGGCCTCTGCGCCGCGGTCCCCGGGCCTCCGTGGTGTCTGTGCAGGCGCCGCCGCGGGAGCAGGTCGGCCTTGCCAGCCCCTCGTCCGCGGCTGGCGAGAGGATGAGCACCCGACCCAGACCCGAAGACGCACCGCTTGCCCTCGTTTTCCTTGGCGCCGCCCGGGCCCCCAGATTGTTCCAGGGGCGCAGTTCCTCGCACCTCCCAGGCCCCAGGCTGAAACCCGCGAGTCGGTAGTGGAAGAGTGAATGTAGTATTCCGCTCGCGGGTGGGGTCTTCGTCCTCGGAAGGAAGCTTTCTCTGCTCCTACACTGTGTCATACTTACCCCTGCAGGTGGTACTTGCAAATCGAAATTCGACGTTTTTAGGCCATTTTGGTTACAAAACTAAATCACAACAGCCTCAATGGCTGTAGGTCGGGTTATACGGGGTTGCCTCATAGGGTTTTATTTATTTCCTGTCCTCGTGGAATTAAATACAATCATCTATCATCACTTTTAGCAATAGCTACTATTTTTTGAGTGCTGTGCGTGAGATGCTTTTCAAGTATTATTTCTAATTACTGCAACACTAGAAGATAATATCCTGTACCATTTACAGTTAAAACGGAGGCTCAGAATACTAACTTTTTCAAAGCAAGTGGTACAAGGAGTCTGAAGAAGAGTTCAAATTGAAGGTCCTAAGTATAGGTCATTTGCACCGGCCCATACTGCCCTGGACAAGACCCTGGAGTATCAAGGAGTAAAGGTATGGGTGGGCGCGCGCGCGGACGTGACGGGGAGGGCGGGTTCTGGCTTCTAGTGGGAGGACAGGCCCATTCATAACTAACGGGAAAATGTACGGTCACGAGTCACAAGGTATTGCAGTATCTAATATTCCTTGATTTGAAGTAGGATTTTATTCCTAATTAACATGAGGTTAATTATTCAAGACAATATGTGCTTGCAAGTTAACAAAAGCCAGCTTCTAGAATTGTGTATCTCTTGGTAGGGGATAGGATATTGTTATTCCCAAAAGCTGAAGGTTGTAACGACTTGAGGAAGTGCATTCCCTTCAGCTCCAGGAAGGATGAGCCATCGACGATTCAGTTAACTCTCATTTACTGTGTGCTGGGAGCTATGCTGTGTCGTGAGGGTACGTTCTGGGTAAGATCTGACCTTGGTGCTCTAGGATCTTACAGTTTGGTTAAGGCTGCAGGGCAACTATATTGCAAGGGCGAATACAGCCAAAAGAGAAGACATTTCTTAAAGCTTCTGTTGCCATATCCAGGGCCTGCAGTAGTGGAGTAGACGGGCTTTTGTGCAAAAATATGTTTGCCTGCCACCTGTCACTCCAGAACCAGAGCTCCTTGCTTAGAGTTCAGATGCTTTTTAAAAATGCAAGGAGTCCCTTTTGATATCAAAGTAACCCTTTAGGACTGCATTTCTGTATCAGGCAGAAGACAAACCACACTAGGCTTTGAAGGAAGAGAATTAAGAGTTAACAGTGTAGAATTGTTAGAAAAAGAATAAAAAGAGATGTCTACAAGTATTGTGGACTTGGCAGCTGCAGGAAGCATTCACTCCCTTGTGGGACTGAGAGAACCAGGGCAGTGGTTGGAATTTTACAACTTAGAGACTTGGTGGAAGGTCCCACCCAGTTGAAACTTGGATCTATGAGGAGGAGGTTGTGCTACTCAGCTATGGGGCGGGCCTGACAGTTCTGGGAAGCAGACCTTTGAAGAGCAGGTGCTGGACAGCTGGTGGTGTGTCAGGTGGGGGCACGGTGAAGAAGCTGGGCCTACAGGTGCTGGGAAAACTGCAGACTGGATTCTGCAACTGCGCTGCTGCTGGGGAGAAGCTCTAAGGGACAGAGAGTGGAGGGGAAGGCCCAGGTTGCAGGCAGCAGGAGCGGGTCCGGTCTTCCCCCTGCTCTCTTGCAGTGTCCGAGGTCCCTGAGCGGCTGAGCAGCGTGCGCCCTATAGGTCACAGCATAACTGCTTATTTGGCACACATTCCTTGGGTCTATGGAAGATTGGTCGGCAGCCAGGGCTGAGAGTGGGGAGTGAGGCTTCTGGGCAATGGCAGGAGTGAACTGTGTAACGGGGATGCTGAGAAGGATGCAGGAACTCAAGATGACCAGCTTCCAAACCAGGGAGCTGTTAGGGCTTAATCCCTCATGTTAGAACACACACCCCTTGACTTGATACAGCAGATGAAGACCCCGTGATAATTTTAGTCCCACAGTGTGACTCCTTTGCAGGTTTATAAGGTGATGTTAGTGTAATGTGGGGATAATTGTGAGGATCTTGGTATTACTTAATCCTTCATGTAAAAGCATGGTTTGCTGCTTCTTATACCACATAAGGATTCAGAACTATGCTTTTTACTTGCATTTTAGTTTATTATGCTTGATTTTCTGCTTTTCCATTCTGCATTAAAAAAAATTGCTCATTTCAATAACTTTGGGACAGTATAGGAATCCTGAAAGGAACAATGCACTATCCACAAGATGTACCAAGCTTCTGTAAACTCCTATCTTCACAAATATTATTAAAAATTTCACATCTTCAACATTTATTTGATAAAGTTTATGTACACTATCTTTGATTAATATTTAATCTCAGTGTTTTAATCCTACAGCTCTCACGATAGCCGGAAAGTGTGTTAACAGTAGCTGTACCTAAGTGTATTCTGAACTTAAGGTAGAAGGGGATTTTCTTGTGACTTGAATATATAATCGATACTACTCTGTTTTTACTTCTTTTAAATAGTGTCTTCTATGTCTTATATTTCAGATGCTAATAGAGGATCCGATTACCACTTGTCTTTCTCCCTCAGTCTATGATATGATCTGTAAACTCGGGTTTGAAGTCAGAGAAAGTTGTGATATCAGTCGCATTGTAACTCAGAGGGGTGAAGTATGCTGGCAGACCATCACAGCCTGCGTGACTCACACACAGTCAGGTCTGTACGTTCTCTGCACCCCAAGCAGCTGTCAGTGCTGTTCGATTTAAAACGTCTTGGCTAGGGCGCCTGGGTGGGTGGCTCAGTTGGTTAAGCGACTGCCTTTGGCTCAGGTCATGATCCTGGAGTCCCGGGATCGAGTCCTGCATCGGGCTCCCTGCTCGGCAGGGAGTCTGCTTCTCCTTCTCCCACTCCCCCCTCTTGTGCTCTCTCTCTCTCTCAAATAAATAAATAAAATCTTTAAAAAAAAAAAAAAACGTCTTGGCTGTAAAACTTTCCTTTCTGACCATTGTTTCTTTTAGTTAGAGGTTGTTACAATACAGACCTAGCTCAGAAGAGGAAAGGGATCAGGTGACACGGGAGGGCATGAGGCCAGAGGAGCACTGAGCCAAGGAAGCCGTGTGAGAAGGAGGCCGCGGTGTAACGGGCTCGCTCCGTGCCGACAGGCAGACGGAAGAGAGAAGAAAGTAGGGGTCCTAGGAATTCTGGGTAGGAAATGACCAGTAGGATATTACACAGCTGTCTTAAGTGTTCCAGGCTTTATTGTACATTTTTTAGAGCAGGGATGTGGGTTGGGAAATTTAATAATAGTTATAAAAATTGCAAATGAACATGCTCTGGCCCAGCAGTTTCATCCCAGGAATTTGTAAGACAGGCACACGTACAGGTATGAAAGAGTGTTTGTGCCAGGTTACTCTTGGTGCTGATCGTAAGCGAAAATGGAAGAAAACAACCCAAACGTTGGGAACAGCCAAGCATACAGCATGACTACGACAGAGGCACACGAGAAAGTGTTACGTGGTGGTATGAAGGGTGAGGAGCCCATCGCCCTGAACCACGGGGCTGCGTGAAAAAACAGGAAGGGCATATTACTGTATTTGCTTGTGTATGTATAAGTATTTCTAAATATCCCGAGGAATTAATAACTGTAGTTGCTGTAGGAAAGAGAACTGGGTGGCCAGAAGGGAGACCTGCACCCTTTTATATTTTTTGGGTGTGAGCCGTGTGAATGTTCAGTTTCAAACTTATCAAAAAATTAAAACAAAAAAATTCATATGTTCTAAAATAACACCATTGGAAATCTCACAGTCTAATAATGTCAAGTAAAAAATCAGGTTAAAATATTATATATACAGTATGAACCTGATTTTGTATAAACTTACATACAAGTAAAGTGAAGAAAATATTTTCTCTTGATTAACCTTTTTGTATCTTCCAATCTTGTACAACCTGATGTAGATAAGCACCATGTAACTTATTTCCAGCAATATCTGAGTATCTTTTTTTTTTTTTTTTTTTTTTTTAAATTTGCGAGAGAGAGATGAGAGAGAGCACGAGAGGGAGGAGGGTCAGGGGGAGAAGCAGACACCCTGCTGAGCAGGGAGCCCAGTGTGGGACTCGATCCCGGGACTCCAGGATCATGACCTGAGCCTAAGGCAGTCGCTTAACCAACTGAGCCACCCAGGCGCCCAATATCTGAGTATCTTTATTGTAAGTTCAACTATAAACTGGTTGTTGATTTCATGGAAACTTCATAATTAAAGCACTTTTTCTTTGATGCTTAGGCATTTTCATCATGTGGTAAGGAGCTGTAGTACTAACACTGGTTTTCTTATCCCTGAAGCCCAGAGTCTGGATTACCGGGGCACCGTGCTGCTGCTGGGCCCTGTGTGTGAGGCCGTCCACCGACATTTGTTATCTCTGACCAAGGGGCAGTTTGACATGCGATACATGCCGTGGCTGCAGTGGACAGCTTTTCCAGAGGTTTGGCCTGTGAACAACCTTTAGAAATACAAGACTTGGCGAAGTCTGCTTAGAGGCCCTCGTTACCTGTTCATCTTAAAGGGGTCTCCTCCATCCTCTAAGCCCTCCGCCTGTGAAAAGGCTTGAGGGATGCAAGGGAAACTCGGAATGTTACGTAGTCGCCATGGCCTGAAACATCCTTGGAACAAAGGAAGTTTTTGGATGCAGTATCCGTACTGGGGGTTGGAGAGTAGCTAGGTATGTGGGTGCTGGTCCTGGGACAGATGAGGATGGACTGCTCCAGAAAAAAGCAAAGACCTTACGGACAGACAGTAAGGTGTTCTTGAGACAGTGGGACAAGGAAACCAGGTGGGGATGCTTGGCTTGTGGAGGGTGAATGGAAAGAAGGAGGGGTAGTGTGGGGCCAAGCCCAAACGTTTTGGCTGATTTGTTGGTTGGTGCAAACCAGCCATTGCACTTGGCACATTTAATGACCACAGTAGGGCAGTAACTATAAAAGGTCTAATTATAAAATACTTCAAATTTCCTGATGTAGATAGAAGGGTCATTGCTTCTCCCCTTTTAACAGCTCTTACATGACAGGCTGAGCTGCCTCACATTTATTGACTTTTAAGAACTAATCAGAATGGGAAATAAGATTTAGGTCAAAATATTTGACTTTTCAATTTACAGTTATGCCAGATTTATTGCTTTCAATAAACATTTAAATGAAGAAAACGTTCAAAACTCCTTAGATAGTAAACATTTTTTTGATTCTTTAGATATTGTTAACAGTTGAGTCTTGGACAGTGCAGGGCTAAGGGTGCCCAGCCCCCGTGCAGTTGCAAATCTGCATATAACTTTAGACTCCCTCAGAGCTGCACTGCTAATAGCCGACTCTTGACCACAAGCCTTACTGATAAGGTAGTTGATTAACACGTATTTTAGATGTTTTATGTATTATATACTGTATGCTTGCAATGAAGTCAGCTTAGAGAAACGTTATTAAGAAAATCATGAGGAAGAGAAAAATACACTTACAATACCGTACTGTATTTGTGGAAAAAATCCACATGTAAGCCGACCTGTGGAGTCCAAACCCGTGTTCAGGGGTCAACTGTGTATCTATATAACAAATGTTTACCTATACCAAGAAAGTCATGAAAATACACCAATTGAAATCTTTAGAAGTTTGAATTTCATAAATCGTATTGCTTGAGAAATACTTGGGGAAATGTTTCTTACTGATCACAAATTCTAACATATGTCTTGTTCTACACAGTTATTTCCTGAAATATTTGATGCTTTGGGAAGCCCTCAATGTCCCGCTATTCCTCTTAGCTTAATGAAACTGACGGCATGTCTAGAACGGGCTTTGGGTGATGTAAGTGTGAGACCTCTTTCTTTGGTTCACTGAAGTATCTGAATGAACATCAGACTTTTACAGCTGTCCTCAGATTTCTTGATTTTAATTCTTGTTTTCCTATGAAATGTAATCATTTGGCACAGATGTTTAATATTTTTCTTTTTCAATGATTATGAAATCAAAACATTGGTGTCTTCAGTGCTTTTCTCCCTCATTTGTACAAACAGTGGCTTTGTAGGTGGGTTTTTTCTTCACATCGTTTGGCTCATTATAATGCAACTATAATACAATCCTTCTTTGAATTGTAGGTGTATTTACTGAATGGGAAGGAATGCCCCTTTCTTTTGAGAGATCTGCTTGCGTCTGAGGAGCTTGCCGAGGTCTTTGGTCGGTCTGTGGTAAGCTTGTTCACCTAAACCTGATAGAGTAGACACAACACAAAGCCGTTCCTAGTAGCTCTACTTTTGCTCCTCAGAAATTGATGCTGCAGTAGGAAAAAGTTGATGACAGCTGTAATTTGAGCATATTCTCCTTTCCCACCTCCCCTTTCAAAATTGCCACTTTTCCAGCCACAAGACACACGTCTCTCATCCTGGGTCTTGGCGTGGTATAATAGCCTCTGGCGGGACGGCCTCGGGGGGCCAGCCGGATGAACAATTTAAACTCTATTGCTTTCATTAATTATACGTTAATAATTATCATAATAATATATTCTAGACTAAAATTTTGACCATTTAGGGAGGGATATTAAAGTTTTATCCTAAAATATCCATTTTTTTTTTTTTTTAACGTGGGAGTTTATGCCGTTTTGCAACTGTTCAGACTTACAGTGAAAAAAAACTAGATGCCAGTTTAAAACCATGCAGAGCTGTATACTTTGTCAAAATCTTCAACAGGCCACATGACCAAAGCTCTTTAAGACTAATGAGTAACCTTTTGGCAACCGAGTGAGGCAGGATCAAGGTGCAGAAGAATGCCAGGATAGCGTCCTGGGCAAAGCCGAGCCTGCCAAGCCAGGACGATGTTTAAAATGCTGGTGTAATATGTTACCAGCTGACTTGCTATTTTTGGATAAGAAATCTGTTTTCAGTAAAGCTCTCCCACTTTACAGTGGTTCCCTGTCAGCTTAAAGAGCACTTTGTTTAGTAGAGAATATGGAGTGAAGACCAAGTACAAAATTCCTGTAGTTATACTGACTTCTGAAACGGATCCATGTGTTTTGGCCTGTTGTTTGTTGTCGGCCTGGGTGCTGTTAGCCTCTTGCTGACCTGCAGCCACTCTCAGCCCCAGATCCTTCTACTAGTCCATTGGCTTCTGTATTTCTGATTGCCCAGGTGGTATGAACAATTAATTAAAGTTAGTAGTAAACTAAATTAAAAATAAATATAGCTAAGAGAGTATTATTATGATTATTAGTATTAGGTATTACTATTCAAGTATTAAAAATTGATGTGAGCGTGAAGAGTTTCTGGAGTTGCATGGAGAGACTGGTTGCCAAGGGTTCTGATGCTGAGTTGAAACCCTCTTTGTAACTTCCGCTCTGGCTTGTCCTGCCCTTTGAGAGAAATTCAGGATTTCTGCATCCATTTCCTCCTCTTAGCAAGAGTCCTTCAGGCGTCTGAAGATAGCTTTCCTTCCTTCTCCGTGTCTTCTGGAGGCATACTCTTCCTTCTCATATGACTTGGTTTTGAGTTATTTTAGTCTCTGCATATCTTCTATTATCCTGAATGTGTTCCAAAGTGTTGCCCTCCAAACCAAGAGCGAGCCCATGGAAATGCACGAGTCTTGCCATCTGATAAGCGGGATCCCCATAGTGGGTGTCTTTATAAGTGGAGGGAGAGAAGCAGGTGAATGGTGAGCTTCCAGCCAACAGCTAAGTAGGGGAGGTCTGGGCTGGGAGCATCCGTGGGCCAGCCCCTCCTCACAGGGTCTGCCTCCTTTGGATTTCCTGCTCCCCACTTTGTGTTTTGTTTTATCTAGGTAGTAGGCACGCTTGATGTGCCGGATGAAAGCAGCATAGCCTGGGACAGATCTCATCCCCCTTTATAGCTCGTGGCCCCTGAGACCTAGCTTTCAGCTCTCCATGCTTGTATTCCTCATCTGCACAGTGGGATTAATAGTAGTGCCCTCCTCATAGGTTGTTCTGAGGATGAATGAGTAATAAATACACGCAAAATGTGTTTGACGTGTTAAATGCCCAGTAATGTTTGAATACTGTTACGATTACTAGTACTACCGTACGCCAGCCAGAGTGTCGGGTCTGCTCTAAAGAAGAAAGCAGACGTTCTCCCACTACTATATCAGTTTATTCCGTAGTTCTGTGAATATTTAACTGTGCAGTAATCTGTTCTTAACCTGATTAGATGGACGTGCTGAAAGTCTTCATCGGATCTCCACGTGGACTCAACCTGCGTAATACCCTATGGCACGGCTTTGCCTCCCCTCACGAGATCCCCCCAAAGTATGTTGCTAGGAAAGTAATTTTCTCTCTTCTTTGATGTACTTAAGAGTTTGTTTTATCTTGAATTTCACATTGGGGAAAGATGTGTTTTGGGAAAGATGAGAGTTTTGAGGCAGGAATTTGAAGATCAGGCTGAAGTCGATGACCACCTGGAGTGTGCAGGGTTGGGACCCACTGACTTCCCCCCAGAGGCAGCTGTGAGGCCGAGCCTTGCGAGGTGACGAGGGGCACTGCCTGCTGGGGGTGGGAGACCCTGAGAACTGCGCTCTCGAGCCTCCCAGCCCTCGTGTAGCTCAATTCCCACAGCCAGGGGGAGTTTCCTACAATTGAATGGTGTTGTACTTTCTTAATTTTAAACTTGTTCTTTTGAAAGTAAATCTCTTTATGTGTACGACAGTCCATTTTTCTAACAGATCCTGTGGTGTTTTGCACTAGATACTGTTCAATGATGGTACTGTTGACCGTGGGATTGGGTCAGCTGCTGAAGAGTTACTTGCAACAAGCTAAACTTGTGTTGGCACACCGACCTTTCATCGTTCTCACAAACCTTGAGGATTTGGCCGTTTTCCCTGGCAAGTATTACACTTCACAGGTTCCCCTGAATGTGTCTTCATAAAGGTAAGGATAAAGTCAGGAAGTGGCGCGGGGACTTGAGCCCTTTCGATGGACGACTTTCCAGAGGCAGGAGAAGAAGAACTTTCGAAGCTGCTTAAACTTTGCTACATAAAACCTCACCCCCTACAGCGGGGCTGAATCTCTGATGTAAATCATGGCAGGAGTAACCCAGATCACCCTATCCTGGCAGTCTTAGCCTTTTTGTGCCACAGACCCTTTGGTAGTCCGCTGACTGCCAGTAATACACACTTTTTAAGACTTTTTTAGAGCAGTTTTCAGTTTGGAACAAAATGGATGGGGAGGTGTGGAGATTCCCTGGAAGCCCCCGCCCTGACACGTGCAGCATCCCCCCGCAGAGCACATTTGTTGCCAGGGATGAACCTGCACAGACACGTCGTCATCAGGCAGAGTCCCTAGTTTACCTCAGGGTTGAGTCTTGTTCCTCTCCGTTCTGAAAATGTATCTTACTTTTCTTAGCGTGGTCAGCTGGTCAGCCCTGACGTCCTCTCCTCACAGCTGTGGCCTGAGTCATGAAGAGGCCGTCATGCGCCTCCCCTTGCCCCAGGGGTGCCACGGTCACCTACGACTCGTGAGCCTCCTGCCCTGAGTCTGCTTACGTTGTTCTTCAACTGATTAGGGTGATTGTGCTTAAAACTCTTGTTATTTTGCAGACGTTACTTCTGAGGTACTTTCAGTGTTAGAAGAAGTGATGAAGAAATCCACTTTCATATTAAAGGTCATGTTGCCGTACTGGGAAGCTGCATTAATCGGGTTCAGGTCACACAGGTAAGTGAGGAGGCTGGTCCTCTCCAGCACGGCTGAGCTTAAAATGCCTTCACAGTGCTGACTGAAACGTTAACGCATCAGCCTTTTGGTGTAGTCGATACCGATAATCATTCTTTGGAATCAACTTTTCGGTGTCATTTGAGTTCTAACTATGAGAGTCCTGTGTTAAAGAATCCTGCAGCCAGGAGGAGGTAAGTTCGACTCGGTTTCCTGGGGAGCAAAGCAGATGCACGTGGACATCGCGAGGCCCACGGCCTTTGCCTCCCTTCAGGTTCTGTTGTCCGTGCGTTCGTTCGTACCTTGAGAACCCCCCCAAATCCTGCAATTTGAGTATTTCTTACAAGTAGTGGGAAGAATTGGGCAGATCTTTGATGACCTTTTATTCTGGAGCTTCTCTTATGTCAGAACAGTGGAAAATAGATTTAAGCTCACGAGTGTAAGGAGCCTGTGACTCTGCTTTGTCCTCGTGTTAGCGAGTACTGTCACTCTCCTCGCCTCGATCACACACTCGTAATACCTGGAACAAAGCACCGCTATTTGGGGTCGATGCCAGTGTTTACTTTTAAAGCTTGAGATTTGCCTATTTCACTTCAATTTCACAGGTTTGCCGACTGTGCCATGTTGTTACTGACACAGTTAGAGACGGGACTCAGGAGAGTTTTTGCCGCTGTTAACCAATGTCCAAAAAGACTTCTGACCGCTGAGGTACACATGCTTCCGTGATTGATGGTGGTTGCCGCTGTATTGACGGTTTTCTCTGCCTAATTAAAAGTTTTTAATATCTCATTTTTGTTTAGCATTAAATGAATTTTTTAGCTAAGAATTTTCTTTGGAACGCTCGAGTGTTGTTTTTTGTGGCTTCCTATTATAATGATTTTATATGGTTTATAATTATTTGTGATTTTTTTTTTTTTTTTTAAAATAAAGATTTTATTTATTTATTTGAGAGAGAGAGACTGAGAGAGCACACGAGAGGGGGGAGGGTCGGGAGGGTCAGAGGGAGAAGCAGACTCCCTGCCGAGCAGGGAGCCCGATGCGGGACTGGATCCAGGGACTCCAGGATCATGACCTGAGCCGAAGGCAGTCGCCCAACCAACTGAGCCACCCAGGCGCCCCATTTGTGATTGTTTTTGATCGTTCTGTATTTCCAAGTATTTCAGACTTGTCAGGAGAGTAGAAACCGCGTAGCCTTGTAGCCGCAGGACGCAGCTCTGGGCCAGAACTGCCAGGGAGCTTGGGGAAGCTTCTGGGTGGCCCTGTGCCCAGTCACCTGGCAGAGGCAAGGGGGTGCGTGTGTCGGGGCTGCACCCGGAACTCTTGTTTCTCTCACTCAGTCAGCTTCGTCTTTCCGCCCCTTTCCAGAGGCATTCCTCACCATTCTGTTCCCAGCCCTGTGCTCCCTGGATCTGCCGCGGTAGATCTTACTCCCTCCCACGTCTTAGCCGCCCTGCTTCCAGGGGAACAAGGATTGGAAAATACTTCGAACCAATGAAAGCGAAAGCCTGACACAGGCTGAGCTGTCGATGCGGCCGGAGAGGTGTTGGGACAGCAGTCTGTCCCGTGAACGGCAGGGGCTGTCCCAGGCAGTCGTCTCCTCGAGCTCAGCTCATCCTCCTCCCGAGTTAGGCTTACCGCATTTGCTGAACGTTTTCAGGTCTCAAACTCCTTTATTGCTACAAAGCTCACTTTTCCTCCCACAAATTTGTTCTCTGGTGTTCCTTATTATCCCCGTCTGCAGGCGCTGGGTACCAGCCTCCAGCACCACCTTGTGCTGCGTCCCCTTAATCCACTCAGTGTCCAGCCCCACCCGTCTGTTCTGAACGCTGAGGCCTCACCCGGCTCCTCTCCCGGTGATGAATAGTCTTACGTCTTTCATGTCTCATCTGCTTAGAACTTTAGGGGCACCCCAGTACCTGCAGCGAGCTTCGAGCTTGCGCAGGGCGTTCCGGGGACCCCATGTGGACCCGCCTTCCTCCGGTCTGTCTCCTCTCCTGTCGGATTCCTCCGGCATAACCGAGGCCCCTCGCCAGTTCCAGAACGTTCTTTTCGCAGGCTTTGCCCACTGTCCCTGCCAGACCGCTTCAGGCCACGTGAGTGACCTCCAGAGCCTCGACCCCTCCGATGCAGCAGCTTCTCTTCCCTGCGTCCTGCCTCTGTTTTATCTCCGGGCAGTTCGCTGCCTTCCGTGCCTGTTTGTACAGGTTTCTAGTGCAGGCTCCTCAGGAGTGCAGTGCTCACGGTTGTGTCCCCTGATGCCCATGCCTGGTGCCTTTCCCATCGGCTCTGCCCTGGGCAATGTCGTGCAGCGTCTGTCTCCAGCAGAAAGAGCGAGACCCCGGTTGTCACAGCTCTCACTCGAGTACGCTTGGGATTACTTCACGGGGGTGTAAACAGATTCGGTCATTTACGTGGTATTTGGCCACACAAGTAAATAGCATGACTGTTTTTATCAAACAATGTCTTAAATTGTAGGCCAGGCTCTTGTTCAGAATAAACACCACGTCAACTTATTTATAAGGCAATGCATATGTGAAAATGCTTTATAAAGCTGTAAAGTGCTGTGCACAGGTGGTTACTATTTACTGAATACTTACAGCATAAGGTCTCTGAGATCAGTGGAAGATCGGAAGATGAGTAAGATGGTGTGACTTTAAGAAGCTTATGTATGAGGGGTGAGAGATAAGACATTTATACCCATTCCTTAAACAAGGTAGAAGTTAATGCCTGCAGTTTATGGAGATCAGTGAAAAGTTCAGTATTTAGTAGGCAGTTGGATGCTTAGACTAGAGCTCAGGAGAAGTTTTAGGGTCAGTAGCATAGGTTTGGGGGCTGTAAAGATAACAGACTTTATAGATATCTACGTCGTAATAAATGTTGAAGGAAATTTCATAATGTTAAATTGAAAATATGTTAAATGAGACACTTTTTTTGAGAGCTGGCTTCCACAGAATGCTGATTTCATCACAGTGTGTGTAAAATCTTACTGAATTCCCCAGCAGCCTTTCAGGATGGGCACTACTCGTGTCCCGTTTTGCAGAGAAACCTAGGTGGGGAGGTGTGCAGGGTCTCACTTCCAGGGAGCACGGAAGCCGGGAGTGGATGTTGAGAGAGCCAGCTGCAGGGCCTGTGTCCGTAGACGGGAGCGGTCACGCCAGGAGGCGTGCAAAACACAGGCCGTTTGTGGGAGAACACGTCCAGTTGTGCTGACTTGCACACACGTGTGTGTGAGTCGTGCTGTGTGATGAGAAGAACCTGAGCTGAAGCACGTGGTGAGAGCAGAGTTTGAACAGGGCCCCCCTGCCAGGCTCACCGTAGGTCCCCATCTTTGATGATACGCCACGATGCCAATGGCATTCTTCCCAAGGTGCTGCTGTGTTAAGATTTATTTTCAAAAGAAGATTTCATATTTGTGGCCATGTACTAGAATTGATTTTTCTCCTTTGAGTACTTACGTTTTGTTTTAATTATTTCTTTTCTTTCCTTTTCTGAAGTCCACGGCTCTTTATACCACCTTCGATGAAGTAAGTAAACTTAGGGAGTATCTGGAAACAAATAAAACATTGTTTTTTACTACACAGGAAATGTTGATAGTCATACATGCAAAAAACCCCACTTTATTATAAAGTGTAGTTTTCAGGCTAATTTTGAGATCCAGTATGATTTACCTAGTTTCTGAAGTTATGGAAAGAGCAACATTGGAAAATGCCAAGAGATACTAATATTATATGCTATGATTATTTAGAGGTTACATTTTAGATTTAAGATTAACACTTGCTTCTTTTGCACATGAAATATACATGAACTGAGGTTGTAAGTGTACAACAATGCATTTAATCTGTGAATTGGGTTTGTGAATCTAAAGCTGAAAATCTGGGCTAGTAAAAATTGCCATTGAAAATATTTTTTATCACTTTAGAGTATAGAGGCTTTTATGTGTGTGTAATCCTGGATAATAATTCTCATGTAGCCTGAAGTGTGATTTCACAGAGTTAGCCGACAGGAGGAAACAAAGGGAGAGTCTCTGGGGAGAGATTTGGGTGTTTAGATTACTTTGCCTTTAAGATAACTCTTAGATTCCTTAGTGAATGGGTGGTGGGTGGGATTAAGCAATGTGTCTGTTTACCTGTAGACTTTATTCCATTAGGTAAATAATTTGCTATCATTTAATACATAATATGTTTGATGCTGTGAGGATTAAATTAGATAACGTAGTCATATCTGTATGGGATTAGGGTCTATTGTGTTGGATTGGGTGGTTGGGTTCCAAACTGGTGTGTTAAGAAGTGGTGTATAAGGTAACCCTGATTTATACTTCTATCCACATACACACACATACACATGGATGCACACTCACACATGTGAATATATATGAACACATACATACAAATAGGAACACACACAAGCACATGTAAATACATACATACACACATACTTACACATACAAATACACTTGAACACATACACACATACATGCATGTACTTCTAGATACACGTAAACACATATACATACAATACAGAAACATGCACAGATATATACACACGTCCACCTACACGCATGTAAATACGCATCAGCATACGTATGCACAAATACACACACATGGATAGGCAGTCCTGCACTGGTACACACAAATACACCTATAAATACACATCCACACACATATATACACATTATCACACGTATCCATATATGCATGTAAGTACACATAAACACCCACATACACGCACAATTAAGATACATACATATTCCTATGTATTCCTAAAGTCATCATACTGGTTAAGAAAACGGGTGGCTGGCTATGTCTTTAAGACTGTCCTTATTTGCTTTGCTCTGGGCTTCCGTAGCATGTTGTAACCAAAGATCCTCCATCCTTTGACTCTGAAGGTTCTGTATGTACATGTGTGTGCACTAATTAATTAATGTATTTATCTTTGGTGTTTTAGATATTGGCAAAACACTTGGATGATGGTAAAATCAATCAGCTTCCTCTTCTCCTTGGAGAGCCTGCAATGGTAAAATACTAGGCCTTTTCCGATCTCATATTCTTCTATTTATGGATGTGGTTAGCACTTCTCCAAAATGAAGTTAATCTTGGCTTGTGATCTGCTCACAAAGAGCACTTCTGAACCACCCCCGCACTGTCTCAGCGTCACACCGGCGGCAGATTGCAGCTTGGGCTTCAAGGCCCTTTTTCTGAGGCCTGCTGCTGGAGGCAGCCCCCCCGGCGGCCTGTGAGTGTGTCGCTGGGACCGTGGTGCTGGGGGGGCCAGACAGTGGTGTCCAGCCGGGTCCGTTTCCTACTTAACACTGTTGTTTTTTTATGAAACTATTACAGTGGCTACTTTGGACTCTCAGTAGAATTTTTATATTTCTTCCTTTCCACTGAGCGTTATTAGCAGCCTGGGTTCTAATGGGTGACATTAGTGGGATTCTCCGCGGTCTCTGGGTGTCGTTTCTGGCAGCAGGAAGTGAGGGTGAGTGAGCGAGTTTATCTGACATTTGTTTCCCTCCTGAATCTCCGGGACTGCTCTGTCCACCAGCCGCTCGCCCGGCTCAGCACTTCTGACTCTTTCTGCTCCAGCCTGCACTGGGGAAGAAGCAGCTGTCCTCACTGTGGGGGGCTTCACAGAGGAGGGCACAGATCTGAGAGAGGCCTCAGGACAGGGAGGGGCAAGGGCTGTGTTGAGGCAGGAGGAAAGTTAGCTTCCAGACGTGGACACCTCTACCTGTTCCTTCGGGGGGATGTGAGTAAGACCTGGTGAGTTTTACTAAAGCACTGGTGCTGTCCACTTCCTTGTCAGTCCTCCCCAAGCAGCGGGGGGCAGTTAGACCGGGGCTTCCCAGGGAGAGTCCTCCCCAAGCAGCGGGGGGCAGTTAGAGAGACCAGGGCTTCCCAGGGAGGGTCCTGCCCCAAGCAGCGGGCCGCAGTTAGAGAGACCGGGGCTTCCCAGGGAGAGTCCTCCCCAAGCAGCGGGCCGCAGTTAAACTGGGGCTTCCCAGGGAGAGTCCTCCCCAAGCAGCGGGCCGCAGTTAGAGAGACCGGGGCTTCCCAGGGAG
>NW_022589712.1:566809-639126 GCF_004348235.1 Phoca vitulina | reverse complement strand
GCGGGCCGCAGTTAGAGAGACCGGGGCTTCCCAGGGAGGGTCCTGCCCCAAGCGGCGGGGGGCAGTTAGAGACAGAGTTCCCAGGGAGAACCCAGCACGGTACCTCAGCTGTATTACCTTGATTAGCTGTCTCTGAAGCTCAGTTTCCTCGTCTCTGTAAGCTGACACTGCTGTTCCCTAGATAGGTCAGGTATGGCCCATTCTTTATTCCCTCAGTTGAGAAAACTAACAAAATATTTTCTCTGTTTATATTCTGAAAGGAGTTTCTTTGGGATTTCCTAAACCATCAGGAGGGCCCCCGTATAAGAGACCATTTAAGCCATGGGGAAATCAACTTACCTGAATTTCCGAAAGAGGCAACAAACCAATTGCTTGCATTTTCCGTTGTACTTTTACTCAGATTCACTGATGAAGATCTGTCGGCAGCCCTTAAGGTAACATATAAGGAAGAGAACCATTAGATGCACTGTTATTCAGCTGTGACAGAATACAGCTTATTTTCAGATGTAATTAACCCTTAATCACTTTTTCTTTAAATTTATGTGAGTTATTGTATGCCTCCATCAGAACACGTAATTGTGACTTGATTTGATTATATGCATATATTTACTGCAATAGGTAAACTGATATTGTGTGATCAAACCAAAGAACCAGTATAAAACAAATTAACTAAATATATCAGAAAATTTTACAAATGACAAATTGGTCAGATGGAATATTTGCATCAATTAGTAAACTAATTCTTTTATTATTTTATAATAAATAATTTGGGTTAGTTATTGATATTTTAATCTGTTTTTCAAATTATACATGTCACAGTTACTGTAAAGATTATTGAAAGGTTCAGACAAAACAGAAAACGTGATAGGAAAACTGACAGCACTCAGGAAGGCCTTGTGGGGCGGAACGCTGTTCATGGGTGGGCATCTGCTCCCACCTCTTCCCACGAGCACACGGTGCAGCTCGAGGAAGAAACCTGTTAGTGATTAGCATTCCTTCTACCTGATTTCTGTCAGCTGTCTGACATTTTTTACCAGTATATCCTCATGTGTATAAGCTGTCCCTCATGGATGGGTGAGTTCCGATGTGTGGAACGCTCCTGATTACAGTGTCTCAAGTAAACATCCTTGTTCACTTGGGCACGTGTAAGTGAATTTGTTCAAGTATAGTTCTAAAGCAAACGTACCAGTAAGACCATGTTTTTATCTCTCTGTTATGTATTACTTTGCTGTCTTTTATTGTTTGTTGGAAATGTGTGATTCTTTTGTGAACGATTAATGTCTTTTGCTCCATTTTATGCATTTTTATGGTTTATTAGCCGCACTTACCACTCCGATGTTCGTGTTGCTCCTTATTTGTCTTGAAGTTTTGAGGTCTTTTCATTTTGGCTTATGCATTTGGAATTACTCTTTTTTTTTTTTTTAAGATTTTATTTATTTATTTATTTATTTTTAAGATTTTATTTAAGACACAGCGAGAGAGGGAACACAAGCAGGGGGAGTGGGAGAGGGAGAAGCAGGCCTCCTGCTGAGCAGGGAGCCCGATGCGGGGCTCGATCCCAGGACCCTGGGATCATGACCTGAGCTGAAGGCACATGCTTAACGACTGAGCCACCCAGGCGCCCCTGGAATTATTCTTAAAAGACCCTTTGCTTTCCAAAATTATGAACATATACATGCATTTCCCTGGTACCTTTATAGGATTTTTTCCCATTTACATTTTTTGATCCAGCTGGAATTTATTTCATCTGGGAGTGAGTTAGAGAATCTAGGTTTACTTGTTTTTGTTTTTTTGTGGGTTTTTTTTTTCCTTTTCTTAGACAAAAGGCTTGCAAGTTGGCCCAAGAGCATTTGAAAGACAGACATCTCTGTAGTATGTGCGGTGGGCTTGGTCTCCTTGTATATTCATACTCACCTTCATGACAGAGTTCCATGTCTGTAAGGTTACTTTCCCATCTCTCTTTTTCAGAATTTCCCCACCTCCTCCCTATTAGGATTGTAGGCAAACTTGTATAGTTACAGTAAACACAAAGCCCAAGACTAACCAAGCGACAAACAGGATTGGCTCTTGATGGATTCATTTAGGGGTAATTGATGGTTTTTACAACAGTGAACATTATTCCCAAACGTGGTGTCTCCGTGTCCTCAGCCTTCCCTCACAGAGCCTCCCCCTAAGTGGCAGCGCCATCCAGAGGCCAGAATCTCCTGTCTTTGCTTGTCCACATCCTCCTGTGCCGTGTGCTGGGCCGAGCTGCCCCAGCCTTACCTGCCCTCGCTGCAGTGGCCCCCTGTTCTCTTGTTAGTGCAGCAGCCAGAGGGGTCCTCCGTAGGCCCGCCCTCCCATGGTCTCACGTCTCAGATGAAAAGCCGTGTGCTCTGTTGGGCCCGGGGCCTCTTGTGCCTTCATCACTAGTCTTCACACGTGTGAGTTGCGGCTGCCCCACGTGGAGGTCGGCCTGCCTGCCTTGTGCACAGAACCTCTCTGCTGTGCGGTAGGACTTGGGTCTTTGAGCGAACGAAACGTTTGCGTCTGGATATTTAGTGACTCGCTTTGTGCTGTTGAGAATTCTGGGGAGTTACTGCTTCTGTGTGGGAAAGCGACTGATTGATTATTGGTGTATTGTTAGTCAGCTGTCAACTCACTGACTTTTCTTTTTGTTTCTGATAGTTTTTAGTCAGCCAGCATGGATTTTCCAGCCACACAGTTATATCAGGTGTAAATAATGTTATTTTTACTCTTTTTTTCAACATTTACATGTGTAGCAATATGACTCTCTTTTGGTTGTACTGATTTTTAATGTTTAAATTCCCATTCTATTTTTTTTGGAGACATTCTTATTTTCCATTTTGGAGTCTTATTATGTATTTCTAGTGCCACTGATTTTGAACAAAGTGGATATGGCCTTTGTTATTTATCATTGTTAATTGGCTTCATTTAAAACACCTCTGTTGGTTATGATTTGACCACTGTCTCAGACCTGTTTTGGTGAAGAGTCTTGCTCTGTTACAGCTGAAGGAACATGGTGAGACGGGGGCTCTCGTGTGACTCGCATTCAGCAGAAAACTGGGGGCCTGACCACACGTCGTGGTAACCCTTGTCTGTTTTTTCTGAACCAGGAAAAAGCAGCGATAAAGTCACTGGTTGGTCTTGCGGAGGGTTACCACGCCCACTTCCACCCAGTTGCTCAGCTTAAAAAACAGGTGAGCCGCACGTGGGCTATCGGGAGGGGCGTGCCCGGCACCCGCAGCAGAGATGCCCACTGGTCCCGGCGGCCTGGCAGGCTGGACCTCAGGGCCGCGACCGGAGGCTGTGCTCAGGAGGTGGCCTTGGCCACGTAGCTCCGTCCCTCCGAGCCTCACATCTGACGTTCGGCAGAGCAGTAATGATGGTGTTTGTTGTTTCCGGTGATTTTAGTATTTGAGGTGTGGCGGCTGGGTCAGCAGGTCGTTGCCTTCACTTGGGCAATGTTCCTTTTACCAGGCGAGACCAGAGCTTGTTCCCGTGTAAATTAGATCATGGAAACCACAGACTTTGAAGCATTTCTGCCAGGAGGTTCCAGTATAGAAATGAGCTTGGGTGCCTTATTTTCCATGTAGCTGGATATGAATGTGCAAGGGGCAAGGATGGGGTTGTCTCTAAGACTAGAATAGTCATGATAGTTGCTAATGCAGACATTCATCAGTGAGCTGGCCTCTAAATGGAAGCTGGGGGATCCACACGTAAGGGTTTAGGGAGAGATTTACAGCGGCAGATGGAAGAACTGCCCGAGACAACTGAGTGTCACTGATGACGTCTTAAGAGAAGTAGTGTCAGTTAGAAGGGGCTGTCGGCAGTGGATGTGCAGAGAGTTCTAGAGGTGTTTTACTCTCCTCTTGCTACGTGAGGAAAGAATTCAACCCGAATACCTGTGCCCCGTGGTTTCTAGTTCAGCAGCTAGTCATCGGGCTGCAAGGGAGGATGCCAGGTGCCTGCAGCACCCTGACCTGCAGAGTCGGGAGGGAGGAAGGGAAGGGACAGAGAAGGGGGACATCCCAGAAGGAAGAGAAGCTTCAGGAAGGCAGGATTTGCCCGTAGACCTCTGCGGCCGAATCTCCAGCCTCACGAGCCCCCCTGTTCCTTGGCCGCTGCTGCCACGGCCCTGGTGGAGGCCCCTCCGTGCCCCCCAGTGGGTGTTTCTGACCCTCCCCCTCCCCTGCAGCTTCTTATTCTTGCTGCCCGTGTTGTATTCATTTTTCGTTTAGCAGTCTTGCATCCGTTCTTTTTAAGGTCATTGCTCTGCTCACTACTGCTGCATAAATTACCCACATTCAGTGGTGTCAGTGTTTAATTTGCTTACACTTTCGTGAGTCAGAAATTTGGCATGGGCTCCCCTGGTTTGGTATTCCATCTGAGAAGATGAGAAGTTGGTGCGAGGCCTCCCAGCGAACCAGGGAGAGGTGCCGCCCTTTCTGACTTGGCTTCCAGAATCACACACATCCTCACTTCCACTGTGTCGTCTGGGGGAAGGCCACTCACCAAAGCACGTCCTGATTCGGGAGGGGACGAGGACCTCCGCTCTCAACAGGGGTGTCAGGAGTTTGCTGATATGTTTTTACAACTACTCCACATGTTAACTACCTCCTAATCTCCCGTTAATTTCACTGGGCTTCGCTTATCTGATGGTATTGAATAACTGAGACCCACCACCTGGTTTTAAAATGTTGTAAGATCTGTAACAATTTTGCCAATATATATCTCCTAGAAAGTGATTGCTACGTTCATAATAGTTACAAAAATATTTTCCAGACTGTTACTGTAAAATCTTTAAAAGCAGTAGGACTTTTCCTCTCAGGTGCTGAGCTGTGAGAAGAGCATCAGGGCTTGGCCCCTCCTGCCTTTGCCTGAAGAGGCCGAGGAGGCAGCCAGGTGAGTTCTGTCCTGTGGTCATGCAGACCTCACAGTCCCCAGTGGACGCCAACCTCCACGTGAGGTCTCAGCGGCACCATGGGAAGACCAAGTGTAGGGGGCTTGCTAGGCCTCGGTGGGCAGGGCAGGCCACTCGGTGGAGGCGCAGGGGGTGCGGTCTCCCCGCTGAGGGCCCAGCCGGTGGTGGGCCATTTGGGGAGACCACGAACACAGGAACAGAGGCAGGCTTTGTGGGGAGGAGGATGGTGTCTGCTCGAAATATTTAGTGGGTGATTAGACATAGGATCTAAAGGGCAGGAGAGAAGTAGGGATAGAGATTTTGGAATCAGGATATAGCAGATTCATCTCGTAGGAGTAATAACTTAGATGGTTTGTTGCTTTTGTCAACAATGTGTGTTGCTTTTAGCCTGTCGTTTATTTTTACTATTGCCTCTGACAGTGGGTTTTTCATTTTATATTTGGGAAAACTACGTTGCAGATTAAGTGAACCATTAAACATTTGCATGGCACTGCTTGGGCTGATCTGCATACCTTCTGTTTTTCAGATTAAAAGGTACTTCTGAAACACAGGCCTGCGAAGCTCTAATCACAGAAATCCTGAGAGCGCTGCCCCGCCACTTACCCGAGAGCCGTGGTGTTGTCAGCGACTGGGACAGTCTTCCCGCCGAGAGGTGAGTCTCTGAGAAGTGTCGGGAATTGCCGGAGCGCTGACCAGCCGCGTCGGGCTCCCGCACTCAGCTGTTTTCTGTGTCGTAACGTCTGTGGGCTTGCGGCGGCATTCGGCCCCACTGTGGCTGTGCCACCAGAGACCGGGGAGCCCACCCTCCGTGGCTCGTGAGGTGCTGGTGTGCCTGACGGGGCTCTCTTGCACACTCTGCCCCCCACAGTTAAGTGTGCGTGCATGTGCGTGCGGCCTGCAGAACTGAGCACGCTGTGTAACGGCCACTGCTCCCCAGAAGCTGAGCGTCGGGGGTCCGGGCGGTGAACGTGCCCCATGAGAACTTGCATTCCAATCCCCAGGTGGCCCCAGGTGATCCAGGAACTCTGCGGCACCCCTGTCCCAACTCTCTTCTGTCCCAGAACCGTTCTGGAGGTGCTCACCGTGCTCCGAAACATCAGCGCACACTGTGCCCGCGTGTCCAGCCAGGTCGCTGCCTCTGTGGAGCTGAGACACCAGCAGTGGGTGGAAAGGAGACTGCGCTCCCGGCAGAGGCAGACCTACCTGCACATGCTCACTAGGTGTGTGGCTCGCGGGCCTGGTCCGGAGACGCCCCGCTGGGCAGGGGTTCTGTTGGGATGCAGCTGATTCCTACTTTGAGGGGAATACTCACTTGCAGAGGACACGTAGTGTGTTAAATACTGTTGTGATTTTGGTGTAAGAGAATATGGGTGCCACTGACCCAAATGAGTATCTGGATTTAAAATATTAACAGCAAGTTAACTTGGGTATGCCAGCATTCTGGTTCCTTACCTGTTGTGTATTTTAGGATGTTCTACATCCTTAAGAAATCACCGTTTTGGACAAATTCCTAGAGCTCTGCTTGAGTGGTATCTGTGTCTATAAAGCCTTTAACGGGTTTTCCTTGGCTGCTTCTGAAAGGTACGCTCTAACCAGCACTTTATAAGACGGTGCCTGTTACGTTACATCCTTCCCCAAACGGTGTGTTTCAGAAAAATTCCCTACCGGTTTCATGAGCACAAGATAGTATCTTACTTTGATCAGAATATCTTTGTCCTGGAGACATTGAACACATTTCCAGGTTTGAGCCATTTGTGTTTCTTCTTGTGGGAGTCGTTTCCCAAATACCAGACCGTAGGACAGACGCTGCAGACAGAGGCCCAGAGCCAGAGGGACTGCTGGACGCAGAGCCGGTGCCGTCTTGCTCCTGAGCCGCGGTGGCTGGGAGGCCGGCGGCGGTTGGCCGGCGCTCCGGGGGCGGGGGCCGGGGCAGGTGGGCCGTGGCGGGGCAGGGGCCCACAGGGAAACTGCCACAAAGCGGCCTTGGAAGGCTGAATTTAAGTTCCCTTGAAAAAGAGTTTTCACTAATGAAAGTGCAAAATTCTTACGTTTGTCAAATTTTACCTTACTTCATCTTTTTTAGTATTAAGCTTCTGTCTCCTGTGCTTTACCTGATTTTATTGCTGATTGCCCTGGAATTGGTCAACATTCATGTGGTTCATGGAAAAAATACTTACGAATATCAACAGTATCTAAAGTAAGTGTGTTGTATGTATAAGAAATGAAACTTTTAGTAAATTTAAGTGATTTCACTTCTATTGGTTATTTTATTTCATTATTATTTTTTTAAGCCCACAGTCTTGGTTGGCTCTTTACTGTTTTTCTCTGTGGATTTTGGTGCAAGTTTGTGAACCTTTGAAACTAACACCCATGTAGGCTCATTTCAGAAAATTAAATGGGATGAGCTGGCAAACGCTCTCAGAATTCCTCACTCTGTCATAACACCACCGCCACGCAGAGAGTGATATTGCAGGGAGCACGTACCTCGTGTTTAAAGTAAATGTGAAAGTAGGGCTGGTATTGTCTTAAAGAAACGTGGAACCCAGGTGGGAACCAGGGTGGCCGCCACGCTGAGTGTTACGGATCGGTGGCTCCATGTGAGCCCCCCCGCCCCCACATTCTGCGCTGGGGGGTCGTCTGTGGTGGGCCATCTGAGCGTGCACGGTGGGAGTAGCTCCCTGGCCCCCAGCATTGCGTGCTGGTAGCTCTGCGTGGTGACAGCCCAAAATGATGCAGACGTTGCCAGATACAAAGTCATCCGCAGCTGAGGCCCACTCTCTAGATGAAGGATCTGTGGACTTCCATTATATGATTCCTTTAACTTCTGAGTTTGAAAATATTCAGGATTAGAAGTTGGGGAACGTTGCCAGCCTACTTGGCAAACTGGGGAGAACTTGGAAAGTAGAAGCATGACCTGATCCCCACCCGCTGGAGAAGAGCCTGGGAACCATTTGATAAACACCTCTCAGCAGTGCTGTGTCCGAGTGGAAAGTGTCTCCCGGGAGACAGTGCACCTGCATTACAGGGCAGGTGTGGGATGCCCGGGGCCAGAGAGGCACCCCCGTGGGGCTGCAGGGCCTGCACACTCCCCATTGTGTGCATTGCATGTGCACATGGCATTTAATCCAGGCGGTCTCTAACGCCTTTTCTGGAGTGCAGTTCCATCACATGCAACCATCTTACCTGATGTGAGCGTGAGTTTAACAAGGCGCTCGGGCGTGTAACTCGTCCGGGGTCCAGCTGCCTCTCCAGGGACACGTACGATTCAGCATCTCTTCCTCTAGCTTCTGTTCTCACTTCCATTTTGCATGTGGCTCTTTTATTCGAATTTACAGACAAAAATTAGGTGCAGTACTTTATTTTTTTTTAAGATTGTATTTATTTGACAGACACACAGTGAGAGAGGGAACACAAGCAGGGGGAGTGGGAGAGCGAGAAGCAGGCTTTCTGCTGAGCAGGGAGCCCGATGCGGGGCTCGATCCCAGGACCCTGGGATCATGACCTGAGCCGAAGGCAGTCGCTCAACCAACTGAGCCACCCAGGCACCCCTTAAGTGCAGTACTTTAAATTCCAAAACGAAAAGAGTGCATTGAAATCATTGTTGCATTTTATAATAGAATAAAGAAATTAATTTCTTTTTGTTAAAACAGATTCTTAAAGTCGATCTTGCAGTACACAGAGAACCTGGTGACTTACACCAGCCAGCAGAAGAACAAGTGGAACGAAACTATCAATCTTACACGTACAGCTCTGTTGAAAATTTGGACTTTCAGTGAGAAGAAACAAATGTTAATACATTTAGCCAAGAAATCCGCAAGTAAAGGAGGCTTATGAAAACACTTAGAAGTCAAGATGCTTTTGGCTACATCTGAAAGCTCAGCCTGAATAGGCTTTACTAGCATGGAAATTGAAAAGCCAAAGGTAGGGTGGATTGCAGGCTCTGATTGATCAGGGATCAAGTTCCATTTCTCTGCAGTTTTCTGAATTGCTGTTCCCGCGTTTGTGTGAACCTCAAGCTGGGTCCCTTCCTGGGACCAAATGGCCGCAGCATTTTGGCCACCATGACACAGTGTCCAGGGGGAGCTTTATACCCACATGTCACCCAGGAAACTCTTGAAAACGGTCACTGTGGCCAGGTCCCGCTGCCCCCTGTCTTCACTCGCCAAACTGGGTAGGCTCCACTCCTGAGCCACCACTGGGGCACAGAGAAAGAACGTGGGCCAGTCCGGCCTCATCCCTGGAGCTGAGAGCAAGGTTGGATGGTCCAGATCCTATGGGGCAGAGTTGGGGAGGAAGGTGTGGTGGGCAGACGGTGCCAGGCAGCAGGTGTGCCCATCTATGTGTGGCCGGGAGAGCAGGAGCCCTGGCACGTGTCTGGGTAGGAGGGTCTCGTGTAGGAGCGGGGAGAGCTGGAGGACTGAGGGTCAAGGGTGCAGTCGCCCCAGTCCTGCTTGGAGAGCTGAAGTCTGATTCTCGAGGGCTCTCTGGGCCACTGCAGTTGTCTGGAGCATCCATTAGCCGGCAGCTCTCACACCCGCTGTGAGGCCGTCCCCAACCTCAGGTCTGCATGTGCGCTAGGCCTCGCACAGTGACTCGTGGCCTCTCCACCGTCCCTACCTCCCAGGCAGGTTCTAACCCATGTTTTAGTCCAAGGAACGGTGCCCACCCTGTGTGTTTCGGGCTTCTCTGCTGTCGGAGAGCAGTGCAGAGGCGGTCTCAAAGGGAGGGGGTGGTGCTGTGGGAAGACAGACATTCCAGCACATTCCATCCATCCCTTTGCCAACTCAGCACCCACCACCCCTTTTAAACTAAACTCCAGGTAAGGACAGAGAGCACCGGGCTTCTGCCCCTGCGATGCGGCCTTCTCTGGTGCAGGTGTAGACCCCGGAGCCCCCGCGTCTGGGCTCCTGCCCCTGTGACGTGTTCTTTTCCAGCGGTCACACCCTCCCTTGGACATACTCTAATTTAAACAATAATTTATGGTATTAGCCCCTCTAAATCCTCCTGATGTTAGAGCTGCAATGAAAAAGGGAAAATAAAAGAATTGATATATTTACCAAGCACATGAAGAGATAGGTGGAACTCCTGTGCACCTTGCTTTTGCACCTGGTGAGCTGGCAGATGTTGGTATTAAAAATTCCCTTTTCTACAATTCATCCCGTGTTCCTCTGCCCTCAGCCACTCACTTCTGTTGGTGGTGGTGCCTCAGCTGGTGGGTTGACCCAGACTTCATTCCTGAGAGGTCTCCCTCCAAGACGTCTTCCTGGTTTGGGCAACTTATTTTCCATTGGTTCTGATTGCTGGAAATGGGAATTCTAGGAGTTTCCCCAGAGGATCTCTTAAATTCCAGACACACACCTGCCTGCCCCTGTCTGGCAGTAGGCCTGTCCCTGAGGGAGTGAGGAGCAGTGACCTAAGCCATGACAGTCAACCGGCTTTGCCTTTTGGTTCATTGGCATGAGGCATCCAGTACAGCCGGGTGGCCTCTCATCCTGCAGGCCAATGGGACACTTGTGTCCCTCTGTGGAGCAGATCTCCCTTAGGAACAGATACACCAGTGGAGCCCCAAATCCTGAGATCTCGTGAACCATCCCTGCGTCGCGTGCTTCCTCCAGCTGTGTGTCCTGGCGTGGGGAAGACCACGTTGCCGGATACTGAGGGCAGTTCAGGGCACGAGGACCGCCACAGCCAGCATCCCGATCGGAGGCCCCCCGCCGTGTTGTCCGGCTGGCTGCGTGGGAGTGCGGAGCCCGTGCCACGGTGGGGATCGTCCAGGACCTCGTTGCCGGACATCCACGGGAGACGGACCTCTTAGAAGCAGCGCTGTCAGAACCACGGCAGCGATTACGGCTTTCTGGGAGCCACTGACAGGCACGGAAAGGTCACGGACGTCCACAGACAGGTCATCATGTCCCTGAACTCCAGGGGTGAGCTCCCACACGGGAGGTGGCATCTGCATGTTGCTCCTTTCAGGAGCTCCAGCCGCTTCCCCTTCCTCGGCCCTTATCCACAGCCGAGATCCCACCTGCCACTGATTTTCAGTCCTGTTCCTTCCAAGACCCTGACCGTCACTGCCCAGTTTCCTGGAGGCCCGTCGTCCGGGCTGTTGCACTCTCCAGGTAACATGGACAATGACATGCGGTGCTTGATCTGCGGCGCCCTCCCTCACTGCTCTCAGGGTCGCCCTTGGGGCCCTCGTGCCACCAATCTTCACCTTTAGGTGGTACCAGCGTTATTCTTCAGAAATCAAGTAGAACTTTTTTTACAGGTGGGGCACCTGGGGGGCTCAGGCGGTGAGCGTCCGACTCTTGGTTTCGGCTCAGGTCATGATCTCAGGGCTATGAGACGGAGCCCTGCGTTGGGCCCTGTGCTCAGTGTGGAGTCTGCTTGAGATTCTCTCTCTCCCTCTCTCTAAAATAAAAAAAAATCTTAATAAAAAAAAACAAAAAACCTTTTTTACTGGCAGCCGCTCAGAGGAAACTCTGGGTGACCGCGGGCACACGATGAGGGTGTTGTTGCCGCAGGTGCTGGGAGACTGAGCCATCTGCTTGTTTCAGGACACGCTTGAGCCCAGTCTTGTATGTTAACAATGACATGCTCCAGCGACTGCCCAGCCCAAGGCCACGAAGGGTCAGCCGGTGCGCTGACCAGCTCAAGTCCTGTGGGCACCAGGTATCCCTGGTGAAGTGCAGCGTCCGAGTCTGTCCCGGCGTCTGGAAGGCAGCCCAGAGCTCAAAGGAGGACAGTTACCTGCAGGGTAATCCTCACGCTTCTGCCCCACGTGCCGGGGGAGAGAGCGTCGGTGTGTGCGGGTCCCCAGCGTGCTCGAGCGCTGGGCGGGTGACCGGCCCTTCCACGCGACCACGGAGGTGCACAGGCTGCTTCTGGTAGGTCCTGTGGCGGGTGTACAAGGAGGTGCGCCGGAGCGGTCGTTGGGGCTGTCTGTTCCAGTAGAGGACCCACCCTGCGTGGGGCAGCGTCTGCAGTTGGGTTCTGATCTGATGAAATGTGTGACAGCCCATGGCCACCCACCCCACCCGTGTGCCTTCTTCATAGACGGGCACAGGTCCTATGACTCCTCTCCGGAATTCCCATTAAAGCAATACTGCTTTTGGATTTTTACCATCTTGGAGGAAAGCGGTCACTCTGTAGGTCTCTACTGTGCTCTCCCCACTGTTGTTTGAGGGTCAGGGGACCCAGCCGTCTCTCTAGGAGAGACGTTCTGGGTCTGTGAGCTGGCTCAGTCCTGGGAATTTGGGGGAGGGCTGTGGTTGCGTAGTGACATCTCTGTCCACCAGCCATGGGGACAGTTCGCTTATTCAGACCAAGGGTGACGTCAGTCCCTGCCCACATGTTCCTGTCCAGGGGCTCCCTGATTAACTGGCTACCACCCAGGGTCTCTGTAGGTCTGATCCTCTTGCTTCATGCTGTGACGCTGCGGCCCGTTACAGGAACCACATACACCTACTTTTCAGCCCATTCCAGGACCTGACACTAGGTCCCGTCCTTCCCAGTGAAATTGGGTAACTAATTTACGTGGTGGCAGTTCCCTCTATCACCTCGCCTAAAGGGGCCGACAGCCACCACAGACCTGCCAGGCATGCCGGGGTCCTCTTACCAGTGTGTTTTCTCCGTGTCTGGATGTTGCTTGCAGTTTCTCAGCAGCAGACGCAGCAGAACGAGACCCCAGATATCAGGTTCATTCCCGCACTTTGAGTTTGGCCACGTGTATGGCCTTCGTCGGGCACACCAAGAGCAGAATCCTCCTTCCCATTCACCAAGTTTGAGTTCACAAAACTAGTATTAACAATGCCGATTTGTGAGTTGACGATTAGAAATACTGTTTCCCAAAGCAGACAGCTCAAGTTGGCATGAACGGCAGACTGTGCCCCTGGCAGGAGAGGCTAGAGGCCCTGAGGGCTGGGAACAAGCACATTCTCACCCAGAGGTGCTCGGGAGCCGGCCGGCAGCAGAGAGACTGACGCAGAAGGAACGTCAGAGTGAGACCAAGTGAGGCAAGTGTTTGCTGAAACAGGTACCGTGTGCAGACGCAGCGTACGGTCCCCCTGGGGGGATTTGGGAGTGCTCCACAGAGGTGGCATTTGCGTTGGTTTGGGAAAACCAAGGATTTCAACAGATGGCATGCAGATTGGATACAAGAAGCGGAGTCACTGAGGCACGCTAGGTCAAGGTGGCCTGGAGGGGTCGCATGCCTCCTGAGCCAGCCCTCCCCATGCTGACCCCAGGGGGCTGCCCCGGCACGAGGCTGACTGCGGGGCCACCTGCGGAAGCCCCAGAGGTCACACAGGGCACGTACCACAGAGAAGGAGGCCACTCCCATCTGAGCATCAGTCCTCCCTCTCCCCAAAACATCTGCCATTGCTCATCATCGGGGTTCCTCGTTGGTCGTGTCCATCCTTAGGGCCCTGACTCTCTTTCCCAAGTGCTCCTCAAACCCCCATTTTCTCCCACTTGTCTGGCTTCTCACCAGCTCTATCCAAAGCTGTTCAAGGGGATTCGGACTCTCACTTTATTATACCAAGTACTTAATTTTGCTCTGTTCTTACTCTCCTGTTAAGGCATTCCTTGGGGTAGTCTTTATTTTCCTTAAACTAGATGTCCAACCAAATTGTTTTCCCAAACAAAAGCATTCTCTACCCAGGAGATGAATGACCCAACACTTACAAGGCACAAAATGATGCAATAGGATTTTGTTCTGAATTGCAAATTATTTTCCCCACTTTTATGCTGATGTTTCCAACTATCTCAAAACGTTAAGACTCAACCTTCTGCCTCCTGGACAGCTAAGCACCAACACCACACAGGCCACATTCCTTCCCTTAGTATCCTCTTCCGCTCAATCCTTCCTGTGTGTGCTCTGTCTCGATGAAAGGCAACACCAGGACCCCAGACTCCAGGGCTAGAAACTTGAGGGGCGCATACCAGCACTCAGCTTGCAATTTCCCATCCATTCCACCACCTCATGTTCTGCCCAAGCCTATCCTTGTTATCATCTGAGGACTTGTTGAGACCCTGACTTCTCCTCTCACCTCTTCAGTCCATCCTCTGAGCCAGAGAACTATGTTCCCCAACCACTAGTCAGATCGTGTTATTCCTCTAATTAAACACCTTCCATGCAAAGCATCCTGGTTCCTTTGCAGGGTGTCTAAGGCCCTCCTCATTCCCACCAAATGTGGGAATGTACCTCCCACAGTATTTTCTTGTGCATAGGAGTTTCTGCAAGTGAGAACAAGAGTTGGTGCCACGTAAAGTAGGGAACCACGTCATCTTGTTCCTGCTTCTAACGTCCCATCATTGAGCTGTTTTCCTTGTTGACTTCTTTCTTTAAAATTTATTCATTTTAGAGAGAGGGCACAAAGGGGAGGGGCAGAGGGAGAAGGAAAGAGTCCCAAGCAGACTCCCCACTGAGCATGGAGCCTGATGTGGGGCCTGATCCCACGACCCTGACATCATGACCTGAGCTGAAGCCAAGAGTTGGATGCCTAGCCGACTGAGTCACCCCGGCGCCCCTCTTTGTTGACTTCTTACAGATATCTTCTATTAATTAAGGAAGTTTTCTTTGGACACCTGCTTTCTGGCAGTGTGGTAAACTAAGTATCCTATGAAACAGTCCTATCTGAAAACCCCTGAATTGCAAAACCGAGGGACCAGAAAGTCCATGTGGGATAAAATGAAGGGTGAGCAAGAATCCAGAGGTCTAAGGGAGGTGTTCGCTGATCTCAGTAAGAGGCTTTTGTGTGGAAGGCTGTGGGGTCGGGATGAGGTCTCGGAAGAGCGAAAGCACGTCACGAATCTTTTCCAATCACAATGGTGTGAAACTAGAAATCAGTAACAGGAGGAAGGGCGCCTGGGTGGCTCAGTCGTTGAGTGTCTGCCTTCGGCTCAGGTCATGATCCCAGGGTCCTGGGATCGAGTCCCACATCGGGCTCCCTGCTTGGCAGGAAGCCTGCTTCTCCCTCTCCCACTCCCCCTGCTTGTGTTCCTGCTCTCGCTATCTCTCTCTCTGTCAAATACATAAATAAAATGTTAAAAAAAAAAAAAAATTTCGGAGGAAAACCAGAAGATTCAAAAATCTGTGGAGGGTGCCTGGGTGGCTCAGTCAGTTAAGCGTCTGCCTTCGGCTCGGGTTGTGGTCCCAGGGTCCTGGGATCGAGCCCTGCATCGGGCTCCCTGCTTTGCAGAGAGTCTGCTTCTCCCTCTCCCACTCCCCCTGCTTGTGTTCCCTCTCTCGCTGTGTCTCTCTCTGTCAAATAAATAAATAAAATTTTTTAAAAATAAATCTGTGGAAATCAACACACTCCTGAACAATCACTGGAGACATCAACAAGGGAATCAAAACATACCTTGAGACTAAAATGGAACACTTCATACCCAAACTTACAGAATGCTGCTGATGCGGCTACAAGGCGGAAGTTTATAGTGATAAGTGCAGGATCTCCTATAAACAACCTCACTTTACCTCCCAAGGAGCTAGAAAAAGAACAAACTAAGTCTAAATTTAGCAGAATGAAAGAAGCGATACAGATAAGACAGAGATAAATGGGAGACCGAGGTGACACAGAAACAACAAAATTCATAGTTGGTTTTTTGAGAATATAAACAAAATTGGCAAACCTTTAGCTAGAGTCAAAGAAAGAGGGAGCGAGGTCCCAAATAAATAAAATGATAAATGAACGGGGAGAGATTACAACGAATACACTGGAATGCAGAGGATCCTAAGACGGCTACGAACAAGTCCACGCCGACCAATGGGACGACCAGAAGTGGCAGGGCGCTGGAAACACACCCACGCGACCGAATCAAGGCAAGCCGGTTTCGTGGGACGGCCTGGGCACAGAGGCCGCTGGTGGCTCTGGGGAGCCACACTTTCAGTTTGAACCAGCATTAGCTTCAAATACAAAAAGAGAGACAATCGTGTTCTTCAAAACACAACCGAGGAGCCTTAGCATCTCCTTTCCCGTTGGCGTCAGGGCAGTACGCACGACAGCCGTACCCTCGCCAGCACGCCCGTGTCTTCCTCCCTGGGAACGTGGCCCCTTCCGTGGTGGGAGGGCCCACGTGGATGTGATTCAGCCACAGATCTTGGCGTGGCCAGGATCAGCCAGGGCTCTCCGGAGAAACAACCGACAGAGCCGTGTGACGGTCTGGCCTCTCGTACGGAATTGGACGTGGTCTCACTCGGTTTGGAGGCTGCCGCGTCCGGAGTCTGGAGGGCGGCCAGGCCCCTGGTAGAGTCTCTGTGTTCCAGCCGTGGGGAGAATGGCTTCCTCTCTGCGGACGCTCTGCCGTGGCTGCTCAGGCCTCGACCGATGGACGAGGCCCACCCACGTTACGGAGGGTCACCCGCTTTACTCAAAGCCTCTGACCGTAGGTGGTGATCACATCTTCCAAACACCGTCTTGGTGGCATCGAGACCGGTGTGTGTGGCAGGACGGCTGGACACTGCAGCCTGGCCGAGCTGACACGCACGTTGAACCGTCAGGGTGCCGATGCTGGATGACGCGGGCGGGCCTGATGGACGGGCGGGCAGAGCTGCGTGCGCGGGCCGCGGGGCGAGGCAGGCTGCCGGCCTGCTGGTGCAGCTGGGGTGAGCCCCCCAGGGCGGAGATGCCGAGCCAGTTCCTCCTGGGACCGGGGTGCCCCACGCAGCCGGGATTGAGCGGAGACGTCCCCGCGCCCGTGTGCCGAGCAGCGCTCTCCCACTTGGTTTGCGGCTGCCTGGTCCGGAGAGGGTTTGTGCACTGTGTGCCCTAACAGCTGCCAACCCGGGGGCTCTGCCGGCGAGGTGAGTCCTGTCAGAGCTCCCGAGGCTGCGGGTCTGAGATCAAGGTGCCCGGCAGGGCTGGTTTCTCCACCGGCCTCTGTCTCCCCGTGGCGTGCAGACCCCCTCCTCCGGGCCCTGCGTGTCCCCATCTGCTCTTCTCACAAGGACATCAGGCTGACGGGATCAGGGCCGAAGGACCTAGTGATCCCACTTCCACATACAGTCACATTCTGAAGTCCTGGGAGTTAAGACTTCAACATACAAATTTGGGGGGACCCAATCCAATCCGAAACAGAGACCACGGAAGAACGGAAAAGCTTTCCGGTTCACCCTGGGAGAGCCCTTCTGCTTTATGCACAAGGGCCCTGGATTTCCACTCCGTGCTGGGCTCGAGCTCCACACCCTCAGCTGACCTGGTCTGGGCTCAGAGGTGGGAACCCTGAGACCCAGGGCTGCCCCCAGCGGGAGGAGTGTGGGCTCTCCGGGAGCTGGGCTAAGCCTGCCTGCCGTTCCTGCCGAGCATGGGCGCATCAGGTGCGGGGCAGGGTGGCCCGTGTCCTCCTGCGTGGGGAGGCCCGGCTGTCGTGAGTGGACACTGCTCCTCGCAGATGTTTGGGCGCTACCCCTCGGCTTCCCCCCTCCTCTGAGCTCGTTCCCTGCTGACCCCCTGCTTCCGGTGCAGCCTCACCTGCAGGGATGCGGCGCTGCATTCCCGCAGACTCAGCCACCTGTCCCTGTGCCCGCGTCCCCGGCAAGGGGACCTCCTGAGGGATGCCACCGCAGCGGCCAGCTTGCCGGCAGGAGAGACGTGGGCGCCCCCTCCCCGGCTGCTGGTGCCGGGGTCTCTGCAGGGTTTTAATAAACCAGGTGGAGGGGCACAGCTGCCTCCCGTCAGAGCTGAGAACTCACTGGTTCCGCCCGAGAATTACCCTTTGGGGCGTGAACTGGAACCGCTGGTGGCCCGTGCACAGAGCTGCCTATCTCCCCGTGCCCTGCTCACGGCCGGTGGCCTGGCGTTCGCCCAGACCACTCCAGAGAGGGCTGTCGGTCACGGCTTGGTGACCTCGGACTTGCTTCTCAGTGATTTGGTTAGGAAGCTGCTCTGAGGAATAAACTTGGGGTTTCTCAGAGCCGGGTGCCCTAGTGATTCTGGGTGTTGGCGTTTTCTCTGCGAGCCGCGTGGTGGCGCTGTTCGGCCAAGCACCGTGGCCGAGACCGCTCAGCTGGGCGGAGGAAGGCTGTCCTGAGGCTGTGAGCGTCCGGGGCACGGGGCAGGTGACGCGTGTGCCTGGGTCCGGGCACTGCTCGCAGACGGGGTGGCGAGAAGGCCTCACGCCAGGCCCCGGGCCGGGATGAGGCGCAAGGCTGGCAGGCCCCGCACCTGGTCAGTGTGGCTCTTAGCACCAGCTCACTGATAGACTCATCCACCTACAGAGGAGAGGCGAGGACAAAGGAGGGCAGGCGGTGACCCGGGAGGGGTGACGGGCACGGTCTCGGGAGGCGCGGGGCCTCCGCCAGGTCCCGCCCGTGGAGCACTCCACCGTGGCCCACAGAGCGAGCTGCACGCACGGCAAAGCTCTTTGTTTAAATCCGTGATGGATTTCCCGCGGAGGAGGGTGTCCGGGGCAGATTGTGGAAATCGTCTCCTGACAGCTCATCCTTATTATGAGGTGCAGAGACGAGTTCCCACCTGGGTGTTCCCGTAAACCTGCCCACGCGGCCGTGAGGGCTGGGGCGGGGTGGGCAGAGCGGCGGGGCTGGGCTGCACGCACCCCGGGCCTTCTAGGGGACCCAGGCCCACCTCCAGACCGCGCACCACGGAGCGCCGGCCGCCAGGTTCCCGGGGCCGTGGGAAGGCGGGGGCAACGTGACTTATGTGGGACTATTTCCAGTGGACCTCAGATGGGACCTCAAGTTTACCCAAAGAAGGCCCTGGGTGAATGCAGCAAGTTCTTCCGACATGTCATTTAATTACTTTAAAGTAAGAGTAGTTAGGGTTAGGTTCAAAAAGCCAGTCATAAAACCCAGGCCTGGAGCAGTGATTATAGTTGGTGAAGCCAGCAGGTACGGACTTATCACTATAAATAGTAAATGCCGCCCCTACGAGCAAGCTCATCCATTTTCAAAGTGCACTGAATCCCTAATTGCTCACGTCTGCGCACACCCCCGTGCCAGATGGTGTTATTAACTCCATTCCAGAGCGAGGGGAGCAAGGCACAGAAAACCTGAGAGGAGAGGAGGAGCGGGGATGTTAGCTTGCCCTTTGCAGGCAGGAATGCTGCGTGGGGCCACGGCCCTGGCCGCCCCACGCGGTGGATCCCGATGGAAGAGGAGGCCACGTGCCTCCCCGTGGCACCGACTCCCACGGTGGGACACTTTGCAGGTGCACGGCATCCAGAAACAGATCTCGTAGCAGCCCCGAGAGGGAGGCAGTGTTGCCCATTTTGAGGGGAAGAGGGAGGCCTGAGAGGTGAGGTCACACAAGCAGGAAGGTCTGCCCGCAGGTCTGCGTCCACGAGATAGCCGCCAAACCAAGAACTGAGCCCGTCGGGTGCCCTGGGGCTGGTGGGCAGCAAAGTGGATGGTCTCCCCTCCCTCCTGCCCACCTGTGTCTGTCGCTGGGTCACCGACTGGACTTCTGGGACTGGCCGGGACTCTTCCCTGGGCTCTGCAGCAGCTCCCGCCCGCGGGTGCCTCTGCTTCCCAGAACCGACCCTCCGCGATGTCTCCACTCCCTCACTGCCCACTTCTAGGACATTATATTGCTCCTGATGATCAAACAGTAGAGAAATCTCGTGGCCTCCCCTCTGCGTGAACAAGTGTCCTGAGGTTGGCGACGGCCTGGAGGGCCCAGTTTCTTGCTGGGATTGGATTCTCGTTCCTTCCCTTTTGTAGTTGATAATTCAGATTTCTCTGGCTTGGATAAAGTTACATAATAAGTAGACATAACTGGTCAGAAAATAAGTATTTTATTTCACTGTGGGAGATATTTATTTCTGCCAGGGAGGCCAAGGGATCCCCGAACATTTGAGACAAGGCCCCTGGCCCAAGATGGGGGAAGCAGACATCAGCGGGAGAGAGGTGTGGGGGCGGGGGGAGAGAGCGTGGAGGGCAAGCGTGTCATCCTCGGGTCTGGTCAGCAGGGAGGTGTGGACTGAGACACGAGGCCACCATCCATGGTGTGGACCACGAGTCTGTCTCGTGGTCATAGCCTCGTCTGGTTGGACCTGGGGTCTGCAGCGTGAGGAAGGAGATGAGCACAGGACCTGGGGAAGAACCACGTTAGCATCCTGACCACAGGATGAGCCCAACAAAACACAAGTAAGAAGGCTGAGAAGAACCTAGCTGGAGTGTGGGTGGGACGCCTGGGGCTTGAAGAAAGAGATGGCCCCAGAAATGTGACAGCGAGTGAGGCCCGGGTGATGATGCTGAGCACCATGGGGTCCCCGCGGCGGTGGCAGAGTGAGGGGCAGCGACCATGCACAGCACCCTTGGGGATGGGCCGTGAGGCTCAGTGGTGGGGAGGGCGGTTTGGGGCCGGGAGAGTTGGGGGCGTCTCTGGGATGCCCTGGAACAAGAAGTGGAGGGAGCAGGGTCACTGGAGCGGGAAGAGAACATGGTGCAGAGAGTTGCAGAGTCACAAAGAAGGGATTTGAAGAGCCAACATATGTGAAGTAGTGAAATCCAGAGACTTTTCCAGGAGGAGGGGGCGGAGGAGGGCTGGTTGCCTGGACAGGGTCGGGGGTTCAATGAGGGAGACAAATGGGCCTGGAGTCGCAGAGGCCGTCCTCGTACAGAAAATCTCAGTGTTCACACATCTCAGAATGTGGGAGAAGCAGGTGCAGCTCGGGTTTCCCAGTCGTTCCCTAGGAATGGTGGGTGGGCGTCCCGTTACTTACAGATGGGGAAAGGCCTGGGAAGGAGAGCTGGTTAATGCTCAGGACCCGAGGCGTCACCAGGAAGCCCATTTGCCTTGTGTTTGTCCCATCAGGGAACCCACAGCAAGAAGGTGTGATTGCTGCAGACACCTACGCGGGGACCCTGGAGGTGTGACATCCAGCCGGCAGACAAATGGTGCGGGTATGGCCTCGTGTGAACGGGTCACATCCAGATGGTGGCTGGAACGTCCATTCTCGGTGCTGTGTCTCTCCCCCGCCCACGTTTCAGAGCACACGTCTTGCTGCCGAGGGCCCCCGTGTGCCATCTTCTGCTTGGCATCAGTCCCGGTGGCTTTCCCCGCCTTCTGCCTGTGCCTAATGAGCAGTCCCAAAATACTCCGGCATCTGAGAGCTCCAGACCGTGAGTCTCAGCACCTGTGACAAACACTTGTTCCCAGCACCCCTAGCAAACGAATCTGCAAGCATTGCATCTCCATTCCTGAGCGGACATCCCGCGAGATAGTCCCGGGTGCTACCACCTGACTTCATGGTTTTGCCCGTTTCCCAGATTCTCCCACCATCACTTCTTCCAGAATAGGTGCAGGCCCAGGCTACACGGCTCCTTCGCTGCGGCTCCAGGACCACGCAGGGTGCTAGATTGGAGACGAAGCAGTCGGCCCTCCGGTGGCTGCCTGCGTGACAGTGCGTCTGGTTCCTCAGGGATGCAGCGGACGGGATGGTTTCCATGTCAGTTCTGCTTTGTGTCACCCTGAACTAGCGGCTAGTTGAGGGAGCATCTCATGTCCCACAGAGGATTAGCTTTCTCCCCACAGTCACCTGCCCCATGACTCACACGCAGTTTCTCCCCTGCACTCTCCACGTGCCCGTTGAAGCGGTGGGAGGAACGGCTCAGGCTCCTGCCCATGTTGGGGCCATGAGGCCACCAGGCCACAGTGGAGGGCGAGGTGCTAGAGGGAGAGCCAGCCAGTGCAGGGACAGGGACAGCACAGAGAGGACTGGGGGCAGCCAGCCCAGGGCCCGGCTGAGCACTCTTCAAAAGAAAGGACAGGGCGAGGCCACTGCGGGTGCGGGCCAGAGGGGCCTGGCCCACGATGGAGGCAAGGGAGATGGACACAGAACCCAACAGCGCTGTCCTCGTGACCGCTGACACCTGCCCCTTCTCTATGTCATCATCAGCCCTGGCGATCGCCCTGTGAGGCAGCCGCCATCCTCATAGTGGTCAGGACCTAGTGCGGTCAGGGTGCCGAGGGGGCCAAGGGGCCGACCCCCATCCGAGAGACAAAGTGGGCAGGCTGGGAGGTCAGCAGGGTCCCTGAACTGGACCGAGGCCTGCAGGTCCACAGGGGGATGGAGAAATCCAAATGCCAGGGGGACACAGGCAGAGCGCGGCCCGGCCGCTGGGAGGCGGCTTCTGACGATGCACTATGGGACTTGGAGCTTCAGCCTCCATGGGAATGACACAAATTTCCAAAATCCCCTGGGTCTGATTGATAGCTCTCATCTTTCTCCTGGCTGGCCACTTACTGGTTCCAGGAAAGGACTGGCAGGCTGCAAATGTCTGGGTTAAAACAGCACTGCTGGGACAGCAGGCCAGAGAAAGAAACCGCCCCCAGCGGAAATCTGCAGAGTCCCACCCCTGCCCTGGGCCAGGGGCTGATTTTTGTCCCACGCTGAATTTCTGCATGCCCAGGAGTCTCCCAGAGAACCACGGGGCTGAAATTCCTGTCGCTGCTCGAGGGTACTAACTGGACATGCCTGACTTCACCTGTCACACGCAGAACCTGGGCTTCGGCGCCGTGAGGACTGTTGACAAGGTTGCTTTAGGTTCTGCAGGATGTGACCAGAGTTCAAAGGAGCTAACTGATAACGGGGTTCTGCAGAGTCCATGGTTAGTACAGAGAAAAAGAGAAAACAGAAAATCACACAGTAAGCAAAGACTATGTTGACCGAACTGGTTAGTGAACACAAACCACATAATATTTAAATTTTTTGTTGTCTATCATGCTAAAAAAACTGGTCTACAAGGTCAATGGCAGTCTGTCTACTTGGGAAATAGTAATATATATTATATGAGTCTCAAACATAAAAGGGAGTGTTCTTTAAATAAAAAAGATAATTTTACCCCCGAAAATTTGTTAAATTTAAATTTATGAATGGGTAATAATTCACATGGTTTAGAAATAAAAAACCGTGAAAAGTATTCAGTGTAATGTCTGCTTTCCTTCCCTGTCCCCCTCTACCTAGTTTCTCCACATTCTTCTGTGCAAAACATTCTTTCTTATTGATTTCTTGGAGCTCTTTGTATATTAAGGATATGAATTGTGATTACTGTGTACTCTTACAGTTTCCTAAGGTACATACCAACAAGTATGAATATGTATGCTCACTTCCACTCTCCCTGCTTTTTTATACAAATAATAGCATATTTACTATACTATACCTTGCCTTTTGCTTAACAGTATATATTGGATAATCTCCCATATTAGAAATGGAGAACTTCTCCCTTTTTTTAAAGCTGCCTAGTATGCCATTATATGTATATTTCCTATTGATATACACTTAAGTTGTTGCAAATCTTTTGTTATAATAAATAATGTTGGACTAAAAGCCTTGCATATATGTCATTTTGCACATATCATTAGGGTCAATTCCTACAAGAAAAATTACTCAAAGGATATGTGCCTTTGTAATTTTATAGCTGTTTCCCAATTATTCTCCATATGGGTTATAAAATTTACTCTCTTATTGTATGAAAGCACCTCTATCTTCACAATCTCATTACCTGAGTATTTTGCTATTCAAATAGGTTTTCTATTATTAGTAAGGTTGAACATCTTTTTGTCTTTTCTTTTCACTGGACTCTCCAGTTAAAGTTACTTCCCATTTATCTGTTGGGTTGCTAATCTTTGTTGTTCTTACTGATTTCTGGGAGCTCTTTATATATTAAGGATATAGGTTGTGATAGGAGATGAAATACATATTTTTCTCATTGTCTATATTAACTTCTTAATATGTTGATGGCAGTTTTTCATGCAGAAGTTTTATTTTTATGTAGTTGAATTTATAAATTCTTCTTTTATTGCATTTGGATTTTTAGTTTGAATTAGAAAAGTCTTCCCTTGACTACAAAGTAATAAAGAAATCTGCCCATGATTTCTATCAATACTTTATGGTTGTATTTTTAATAGTTAAGTATTTGACTTCTATGGAATTCATTTTGATGTAAACATGAGATATGGGTGTGGCTTTCATCCTTTATTATTTATTTGCTGGACAGCTACTCCGTCCTCCTGATGCCATTTACCCATCACTTTTTCACCACTAATTTGAGATGTCACCTGTACTGTATGCTAGTTTCTCACGTTTTTGTGTTTACCTGTACTTTCAGTGGTTTTGTTGTGTGTGTCTGTTCATGAGCCCCACAGCAGGGTTTTAATTATTGAGACTATTATATGATTGAAGAGCTAGTAGGGCTACTGATTTTTCTTAACTCTTTATTTTAGGATTTTCCTGCCTATACTTTTTGGTTTCTTTTTCTATTTAAACTTTAGGATCAGACTGTCTACTCCTCTCCCTGCAATAAAAAAATACAATGCAAAGATCCAGAAAAACCTTAACCCATCTTTTAATTTTATCAAATACTTTTTCAGCTTTGATGAAGATGATCCCATTTTTTAAAAATCCTTGGATCTATTACAAGATAAAACAAAGTACCCATAACCAGCTTTTGAAACCAAGTTTTTGAATTTTATTTTGACATGTAATTATGTGTAGCTGCAGCCTGTAGACCATGTCATTCAAAACCCAATTTTCCATAAAGACATTCTCTTATGCACTTGGAGTTCAACAGCATCTTGAATTAATTTAACAAAATACCCTAGCAGAAAAATCTTAGAACTAGTGCAATCATGCCATTATTTAAAAGCTTACATTTTCTTCTGAGTTTGAAACAGAATATGCATCAAATATATATATATATATACTTAAATGAATAAAGCAGTGTTCAGTATGCCATCTTAAGTTCTTTCTTAAATGAAGCAGGCATGGATGGGTGGTATGTAGGCAGGTAGATGATATAAAAATTAAGTCAGTAAATTTAAACTGACATGATGCATACTTTTTAAACCCTTTCTAAAAGTAAAATAAGAAGCAAGAAACAAGTAAGTAGGAGATTTGGGTGCACAGATGCCTACTGTTAAGATGGACCTGCCCGAGCCCTGGTCTCCGTGGCGACAGCGGAGGGAAGGACAGGCGGGGAGGGGGCGCGGCGCGGAGATGCCCGTGCGCCCGTTTCAATCTCTAAAACACCTTTGTGTCCTGAGCTTGTTTGGCAACCTCTTAAATCAGCAGAATCACATTATGGTTTTGCGGTGATTGGGAACCAAGAGTGGAAAAACATTTCTGCCTCCGAGCTATAGAGCCGGCATTTGCCATTAAAAGGAAGCAATCTTCAGACTTTAAAAAAAATATATGTATCTCCTGGGACTTCAGTGGGGGCCCGAGGAGACCAATCCCTGTGTCTGGACTCATAAATCTCTGGCATCACATCCAGTATCCAGTTTTTGATATTACGTGTGTCATGCGGTGTCTTTAAATGGTCTACCGCGTGGACGTCTGGATTATTTATTTGTGTCCTCTGCGGTGAAGCTGGCAATAAATAGATCACCTCGGCGTTGGGGGAGGAGAGAAAGAATTATAGAATCGAGAGCTAGTAACCCGATGGCACGTTTCCTTCCTCCTGAGCCACCTTCCATAGGACAGCCCAGGGATTGCCCCCGGCCCCGGCGGGGACACCGGGGGTGAGGGATTCGCCGGGGTGACTGTGTATGGCCGCTGGAGCTCAGCACCTGTGTCCCGGCCCACATCCCCCACAGCAGGTTCACTGTTGTTGAGACTCATCAATGATTTCCTATGATGGCATGAGTTTTGAAACTTTGACGTGCCCGTGTCCCAAAAAGGGCAAACCATCACCAACAATAACAGGACTCGTCAGCCCGGCAACGATGTGGGGTTGAACCTTGTTTTCCGGTCTTCCAGGGCCTCTCTGTGGCTGATTCTCCATCTGTTACTCCTTGATGTGTCTTAGAAGGGCCTCACACATGCATGGGGCCATCGGCCGCACAGCAGGATAGCAGGAAGGCAGCGGACCGCGAGTGGAAGCAGAGGCCACAGTGGCTGTGAGACAGAGGATCCCGTTCTGAGGCCGCACATCCAGTCGAACTTGGGAAGTGAGGAAACCAGGCAGGAACCACCCAACCCCGGTTCCAGCATGTTCGGGGGGCGAGGGTGGCTGGGCCCAGGAGCAAAGCAGCCCAGGACAGAGCCTCTTGGATGGTTTCAAGGGGCGTGAGATAAAAAAGCGGCTGTAAAGAGAGGACGGGCCTGTTTCTGCTTGTGGACTGCTTAGCATCATGCACGGCCGTGGGCTCAGCTCTGTGTGGAGGTGCATCTGAAAGCACGGCCACGTCCCTGTGCTCTCGAGAGCCTCCCTCTCCATCGGGAAGGCCTGCGGCACGCGCCAGGGAGCCCACACACCCAACTGCGCGGCCCATGTGCTCGCGGGTAGGACTTGGGGGCAGTCCATTTCCACCCCTTTCTTTTCTGCGCTCTGGAAGGACAGGTTTTGATAGGATTTACTTTTTATATAAATGACCAAGCATTGGATAAGCAGAAAGCATCCAAGATTGTCCTGTGAGCCCAGCTTCTGTGAGGGTAATAGGCGATTTCAGTCAAAACGTTAAGTCTGCTTTGGCCTGGATTTCCTTAAGGACAATCCCGACTGGAACATACACACCCCAGACAGGAGGACCCGTGTGGATCAGACGGATCTCCCAGCAAGAAACAGCTCATTGGCGTGGGCCAAGGGATTATGTAAAGCGAGTGTTATTTATTTATCTTTCCCAGAAAACAGAAAACTCACTCTTACGCACTTGCCATTCAATTTGGCAGGGGCTGAGATGAGGTGGTGACACTTTCATGTATAAGGAAGGAGTTTGAAAACATTCACGGCAAATTGAAACTAATCTTCTTGACAGATATGTGCCCAACACAGGGACGCCGCCAGGGACCCCTCGGAAGATGCCAGAGGGAGCCGCGCAGGGCGGTCCCGCCCATGCCCAGCCCCTTTCTCCGTGGAGGGGAGTCAGAGGCCCCCGCCCGCAGAGACAGCCCGCACCCGCCCCTCCCTGCTGCCCGGCCCTCCCACAAAGTGTTTGAACAAGATAACAGCTCCCTGTCAGGCCACATAAAGCCCAGCGTGCGGCACAGGTGGGCCCGCTTGAAGGGAAGCCGTTCCCGACGCCCAAGGACACAAGCGGTTCAGGTGCCGGGTCTCTGCTCGGCGCCCGTGCACACGGCACCCTCGGGCCGGCGGCGGGGGCGCATGCCTGTGTACCCCTCTCACCTGGCGTCCCGGCCAAGTGCCTCCGATCATCACACATCATTAGTCTGTGCCGCCACGCGCACGCCCCCCCTCCTGCCAGCCGTTACCTCAGCTGCCAAAACACAATCTGTCCGCACGTCCCACAGCCAGGCGCCCGCCCTGCCCCCCGGCCCCCCCGGCCGCCGTCGTGTCTGGGGCTGCAGTTTGGCAGCCCCGACAGGGCCCTTAATCTGCTTCTCCCTCCAAGGGGGAATTCTTCCAGGCCTCCCGCTTCTGTCCTCCAGCTCACGGTGGTGGCAGCTCCTGCCAGGCCGGGCCTGGGCCGCTCCGACCGCCGACGCAGGCCACATCAGCCCCGTCTCGCTGCGCCTCTGCCGGGAGCGCTGCCCCGTGCACCCAGCAAGGACTGGCAGACGCGGCTCCTGGGGCGGGTCACGGAGGCGTTTCTGGGCAGTGGGAGGAGGTCAGTGCTTCCTGTGTCCCCCGCACCCCCCATCTTGAGCCGTGTTCTGGGAAATCTGGCATCTCCACCTGACGAAAACACATGGGCCAGCCCGCGGAGCGTCTCACCCCGGGCAGACAAACGGGGTGAATAGGAGGCACATTTGGGGCAGCGAGGAGCAGAGCCAGGGCGGCCGGCCGGCGGTGAGAGGTCGTCCTGGGGCTGGGGGTGTGTTCGTCCGCTCCCCAGGATTGCCCTTCCACCAAGAGCACGGGGTCCCGGCCCCTCCCGTGAGGCTGCCCAGTGTGTCCGTCTGCAGGCAGGCAAGTGTGCGCCGGGCTGCGTGGACCGGCCTCCGGCCTGCTCACTGTGCTGGCCTCAGCCGTCAGCCCACGCCCGTTCGTCTGCTGCATTCTCAGAGGCTGGGAAGGGGCTGTGTGCTCCTGACCAGCGTCCCAGCAACCCAGAAGCAGCGTCACCGTCCCCACTGAAGACCCTCCTGCTCAGCCAGCCTGAAGGAGGCCCAGGAGCCTCCACGATGGCCCCACGGACCCCACTGCCTGGGGACAGGGGATGAACAGCCGCCCCAGACGCACACACGGGACTGAACCGCCACCCCAGAAAGCCGCTCCAGACGGCAGGTGTAAGACGCTCTCTGAGGCCAGCATTTCCATCAACAAAATGCTAACTCTGGTCATCTGTAGGTTACCAGCTGTGGCTGTGCTCCATCCGATCTCCTGAGGAACCAGCAGACCCGCCCCCCGCACCCCTGCTCCTCCCTGCCCAGGGCTTTCCCGGCACAGGGGTTGGCCCAGCGCTCCCCGCCATCTTCCTGGGGCATCCTCGTCCCTCCTTCCTGCAGCTTACATTTCCCTCCCGAGGTCCGTTTCCTCGAGGGAGCGCGGCCGGGCCCGCCCTCGGCTCTGATGACCTCGCTCTTGGCCCTCGCCGCCCCAGCTGCGGCCGGAGCCTGTTTACACCGGCCAGTGGCCTCTGCGTGAGATTTCCACACTGCCCCTGAGGCCGCCGGCCAGTCTTGTGCCCGTCACGGCCGGCCGTCGCATGGGTGGTGGCCTCCAAGGGGACGCGCGGCGCAGAGGCAGGGATGGGCAGAAGCAAGGCCTGCACAGGTGGCCCCGGATGACCTTGCCCTCTGCCACGAGGAGCGTGCGCCTTCGGCTGACAGCCGGCCGCCTCTGCCCCGCTTACGTTCTTTATCTTACACTTGAGAGAACTCGCCCGGGACATCCACGAGGCAGCTCACGGGAGGGTCGGACTGGACCCTGGACCTGTCCCACCGCACGCTCTTTCCGCGGGCTCTGAGGGCAAGTCCTGCCCTCACAAGCTGTGCCACCCTCCAAGTGGCCACATCCTCTCATGGGCAGCTCTTCATGCCCAGGAACATGTTGTCTGACTGGCTTGCCTTCTGATGCTGAAAAGTCGGCAGATGCCCGGCAGGAATGTGGACGGGGAGGCCATCTCTCCTCTGGGCCCTTCCTGAGGACGCCTGGACACCTGCTGCGGGGCCACCGTTGGCCTAGTGCCGTGAGGCTGGGCAGTGGAGCCTGGGATCTGGGTGGGGGCAGGGCCTGTGTCCCCGGACACGCTCCTTGGTCCCCAAGCTGCAGGTTCCTTACCTACAAGATGGGGATGGAGATGTGTATGGCCCTTTATGTCATGCTTGTCCTCAAAACACAGCAATGACTCTTCGCCGCAGTACATGGTCTGAGCCTGGACCCTCTCTCTGCTCCCCGCCCTGTCTAGCCCCCAGCTGCCCGTGTGCAACCTCCCCTGGCCTGCAAGTCCCGTCCTCCTGTGCCAGATACCAGTTTCTCCAGCAGACCTCCGTGTGGGACCCGGGTGGTGCCAGAGCCATGGGTGGCCAGACCACGTTGTCCCAGTGGTCTTTGGGGTGGGGCCTAGAAATGTGACTCGGACCAATGGGGCGTGTGGTCTGGGGATCTGAACCTGGGACCTCCAGCTAGAGAGGCGCCGTGGAGGTCGGAGCAGAGCCACAGGGTTGGAAAGTGGCAGGCGTGGGCATCAGCAGCCACAGCCTGGGTGAGGGGCCCGCAGGTCATGGGATGAAGCCCCGTGGACGAGCAGCTCCAAACAACGGCTTGGAGCCCCCGTTCTGTGGCCCCAGCTCCCAGGTCCAGCCAAGGACTTTCTTCAAGCCTGCGTGCACCTCACCCAGCCTGCAGTGGGGCCGGGGTCTGGACGCTCAGTAGCCATGCGAGGACAGGTAGCGTGAGCCCTGGGGCAGTGGGAGCCGACTCGGGGGAGCGGAGGGAGAGCCCAGTGCTGCCTCCACACACGCAGTCGGAACCGTCAGGAGAAGTTCAAGCTTGTGATCGCAAGGTTCCCCCAGGCTGGTGTCCACCTGTGCACGCAGGTGGGGCGGCTCGCAGGGGCTTACTGGTCATTGGATGTTGTGAACATCACCCTGGGGTTGGTTAGTCTTCTAACTCGCCCGTAGCATCAGCAGCTTACTTACCTGTTGGTTTGTTCAGGGTGTCCGGTCACCTACGTTGACCTTCAGGCTCGTTCCTGGGTCACACGCGGCCACGATCCGGGGGCATGTTCGCATTCAGGTGACTGCCAGGACGCGACCCCCAGCGCCTCCAGCAGCGTCCCGGAGCCCCTCCCTTCCCTCCTCGCTGCAAACACCAGCGTGCTCGACCCCGCGCGGTTTCGCCATTCTAAAGGATGCGACAGGACACCTGTCACTGTTCTAAGCCTGTGCTTCCTGATTCGCAGCGAGGCCGAGACGTGTGACGGGTGAGCGTCTGCGCTTTCTGTGGCCGCCTGCTCGCACGGAGCCCACTGTCCTCCCAGTTTATTTTTTAAGCTGTTTTGTAGGAATGCCTTCAAATTATGTATATTAGTATTTGTCGGGCGTGTGCGTGTATCTCCTGTTCTGATTCACAGAAATGATCGTTTGTGATGAGGTTTGTTGCCCCTCCCTGGTGTCTGCTCAGCTCACGTTGCCCTCACGCATTAGTCAGAACTGGGAACCAACACTGGCATAGAAACTGTTCATTTGATGTGGTCAAGCTCATTCATCTGTTGGGGGGCATGTTTTTGTGTATTTTAAAATAACTTTTCCCCCTGGGATCTTAGAGATATTTTCCTATACTTACTTCCAAAACCTTAACGTTTTGCTTCTTACTTTTACGGCTTTAATCCCCCAGGAACTTATATACAAGTAAAGTTTGAGGTAGGAATATAATTTTATTATAGCCAACGTTCTCAGCGTCATCTTTTATTATAAAACAGACACACTGGAACATTTGCCGTTTTACGGTCCTGCGTGAGTGTGCCTTGTGGTGGGGCATCAAATACATTCACAGCACCGTGTGGCCATCGCCACTGTCTTTACCCAAAGCCGTTTCCTCATCCCCCCAAACACTCTGTCCCCATTAAACTCTGACCCCCACCCTCTCGTCTATCCTCCGTCTCGGTGATTCGCTGCTCCTGGCGCCTCACGCACGCGTGGTCCTTCCGTGTTGGCTTATGCTGGTGAGCGCCATGTTTTCAAGGCCCACCCACGTGGTTCCGTCTCTTCCTTCCTTTTATGGCCGAATACTGCTACACTGCATGTCGTGGTCATGTTGCGTTCACCCGGTCACCTGTGGATGGATCTGGGTTGCGTCCATCTTTTGGCTCTTGTGAAGAACACTGCGGTGAACACTCGTGTGCGAGCCCCTGTGCGCGTCCTTGTGCTCAGGTGTTCTGGGCGTAACAGGGAAGTGGGATTCCCGGGAAATAGAGTAATTCTGTGTCCAACGTTTTCAGGAGCAACAGGCTGTTTTCTGCAGCACCCACACGGTCTTGCCTCCCTGCCCACAGCGCACGAAGCCTCCAATTTCCCCACTTGCTCACCAACACTTGTTTCCTCTTAAAAACATGCATGCCGGCCGTCCTGGTGGGCGTGCAGCCGAGTGTCACTGGGGCTTCATCTGCGGTGCCCTGGGGACTAATGATGCAGAACATTTTTCGTGTGCTTGTTGGCCCTTTGTCTTCTTTGGAGAAATGTCTCTTCAAGTCTTCTGCCCATTTTTTAATTTTTTTGTTTGTCTTGTCGAGATGTAAGGAGCTCTTTATATATTCTGGATAGTAATCCCTTATCAAATACATGATTTGTAGATATTTTCTCCCATTTTGTAGGTTGTCTCTTTGCTTTCTTGGTGTCCTTTGATGCCCAGAAGTGATTACTTTTTTTTTTTTAAGATTTTATTTATTTGACAGAGAGCAAGCGAGAGCACAAGCAGGGGGAGGGGCAGAGGCAGAGGGAGAAGCAGACTTCCCGCTGAGCAGGGAGCCTGATGCCGGACTTGATCTCAGGACCCTGAGAACATGACCTGAGCCAAAGGCAGACGCTTATTTCACAGTCTCTCAGACCTTCCCTATGATTACTTTACTTGGAGAGAACCCATGTTTGACCGCCAACGTTGTCCGCTGTCTTCCCTAGCGTGCCGTTTCTCCATGTCACTTGGAACGTTGATGGAGGGCTTATCTGCAATGGGATTTCTCCGTTTCCTGCCTTGGGGGTTGTCAGGCCATGACGTTCTGGGGACCCGTGGCTGCCTCCTCCCAGGACCCCCTGCCCCCGGCACAACCCCCAGGCACGAGGATACTGGAGATTTCTGTTCTGTGGCCTCCCCACCTTGACTGTGGAACTAAGGACCTTTGTCGCCTGGTTTGTGTGGCTAAGCCAGCCCATGGGGAGCATCTTCTGCCCCCAAGGGCCTCAGCAACAGAGCCTGTCCCGTCCAGAGCCTCTCCTTCCCAGTGGTGGCACATTTCCTCTGTGGTTTCTCAGGTGGAAATTTCTGGAAGGGAGAGAGCTCCTGGCCTGTCCCTGTCCATTCGTTTCTCTCCTCAGTGGATCCTTGGTCACTCGGGTCATAAAAGCTCATCTCCTTGGGAATCTTCAGGCTCCACGGTTCATTTCTTTGCTTCTTGTGGAGCCATTCCATCCTGTGATGTTGTGATTTATAAGAAGTATGTATTTAGTCTCTGTGTTGAGAGTGACAAAGGTGTCTTGTTGTGTTAAGGAGGTGACTTTTGGAAAGCCCCTAAGGGGGGGGGCAGGTTGTCAGGGGAACCAATCACATGATCAGAGTACCACCCCCTGACCTTGGGAGGAGGAGAGGGGGTTGGAGGTAGGGTTCAATCACCAATGGTCAATGAGTTCATCCATCAGGCCTATGTAATTAAGCCTCCATGGAAACCCACAAGTCTGGGGTTTGGAGAGCTTCTGGTCTGCACACACGTGGGGATTGGGGGAGAGTGGTGCCCCCGGAGAGGGTGTGGACGCTCCTTCCTCATACCTGCCCTCCGTGTGTCTCCTGTCCGGCTGTTCCTGAGTCGTGTTCTTTCATAAGGAACCAGCGGCTTCTCTGAGTTCTGTGAGCCTCTCTAGCAAACTGAACCCAAGAAGGTTGTGGGGACTTCTGATCTATAGTTGATGGGGTCAGAAACACAGGTGGCCCCCGGCACTTGAGATTGGCATCTCCAGTGGGGGACAGTCCAGTGGGATGGAGTCCCTAACCCGTGGGCCTGACTCGATCCAGGTACATGGTGTCAGAACTGAGTTGAGTTGTGGGGCCCCCAGCTAGTGTCTGGGAACTTCCCCCACTCTGGAATGGCGTGCAGAACCTAAATACATAGCTTTCCTGTTGGGGCAGCCATGTGGCGGCTTATGGGGATTCTGAAAACCACCCCTTTTCCTTCTGAGTGTCCCTGTAGGCTGACAACATTCTACCACTATACATTCATTCCTGTGGCCGGCGGCTTATGCACCTGAGGTCATTCTTCAAATGCGGCGAACTCTGAAAGATTGCTTGCCACGCCGCGAGTGTGCCAATCACACACACACTTGGGTCCTGTGAGCGCCGCGAGATAAGGAGCCCGCTGACAGGGCCGGAGAACAGCAGGTCCGCCGATCTGGTGGCCGCCGCCCCTCGAGCCTCATCTGAATCGGGATGTGCTGTCTGCACAAAACACACACCAGATTTTGAAGACATATGTGAAAGAAGAGTGAAATACTTCATTAATAATCATTTTATATTGATTACACGTTGAAATGACAGAATTCTGGACGTACTGGTTTCATGAAGCATACTGCTAAAATTGATTTCCCGGTTTCCCTTTCTTTTCTGCCATGGCTCTCGTGTCTGCCGGAGAGTGCTGGTCTGGAGCGTGAAGCTCCTTGCACAGCGGCTGGGGCAGGCTGGGAGACACAGCTGGACAGAAGGCGTCCCCGAGTCTGCAGGGTCTGCCCGTCTGTCCCCCCAGCAGGCTCTGCCCCTGCTCCTTGAGGAGGGGGCTCGTGTCAGGGGGCTGAGCCGTGTTAGTGGGACACCCCCCGCCCCTGGAGCCTGCTATAGGCCATACGCGGCGGGCCTCCTCTCCTGTTACTGACTCCGGTCCACACCAGTTGCATGAACACTGCAGATAATTAGACTCTGATTTTCCTCCTCTCTTTCATGGTGTACTGGCCACAAGACACGACATTTCCCCCGTTTCCAAGGTAAGGGAGAAGCGTCCTCCCTCCCGGCGAGGCCGTGGTCATTAGGGACCCAGGAGAGCATTTCCTGCAGGGCATTAATCCCGGGGCCTCCGGTCCTGTTATGATTTACTCACTGGATAGTTGAAAGGCCCAGATTCAAAGGGGCAGCTCGAACCTTTGCCCCCTGGGAACAAAGGCAAGAGATTAGCTCCGTGTTATCAATCAGCATTGTCAGGGACGGAATAGAAAGCCTTCACCTGTGGAAGCCTTCGTTAGCGCCTCCAAAGGGAATCAAAGGTCACTCCTGGCCACGGTTTTGTCTAAGGCCCCAAATGGGTAGCACTGAATTACCTTCAAACACGGCCTCAAAGAACCGGAGATGGAGCACGGATTAGTGTCTTAATCTAGCGGCAGAGGCCCGTAGTTAGGGTCTGCGGACGGGTAGGTAGTATTGTCGGGGCTGCGCCTGGCATGTGGCTGGGGGCTGAGGGTGGGCTTTGTGCCTCTGGACACAGATCCTTTGGCGGCTTTGGGGGCGTTCTCCCAGAGCTTTGCCAGCTGACGTAGCGGGACAATGGGATTTGTCAAGAGGCAAATGAGTGAAATCTGGGGCTCGGACCGCGGGCGCCCCGCTCTGGCATTCCTGGAGGGGAGCAACAGGGGTTGAGCACGAGCCTGAGGCCTGGCGAAGACCCTCAGATGCCAGGATGCTCTCTGGTCCATCTGCTCCCTCCCCATGCTCGCAGCCACCCCGGGGTCTGCTTAGACGAATGGCAGGAGGGGAGGCCGGCCCATCGTGGGGGCTCAAGCTCTGGTTTCCTTCTCCATGCGACCTGGAACAAATCCCTCTGCCTGTGGGGCCTCGATCCGCTTCCCTCAGGCCTCAGGTCACTCTTCCAATGCCTGCGTGTGTGTGGCGGGCCTGCTGTCACAGACGGCGGCTTTCCGGGTGGGACAGGCCTGGAGGGACCCGCGGTGGCCGTTGGCCGCCTGCCAAGGTTCTGTCATTTGCCGCGTGGAGTGTGTGGGGCTGGCGCAGAGCTCCACCTCGGGAGCAGCTCCCTGGCCCTGCGTCCTGCCTGCTCGCATCGCGGAACAGCCTCTCTCGAGCGCTCCGCAGGCGGTGGTCCCCGCGGACGTCGGCGGCCACAGCTGCCCCTCCTTAGTCTTCGTTCAGACCCCACCCCACCCCTGCTGGCCTGTCCCGTGTCCTCATTTTCTACAGAGGCCCCCACCCCCACACATCCTTGTTCACATTTTCAGCACAAATACTGTGGCCCTGAGAGCGTTGCTGCAATTTTCAATCAAGAATTTTGGAAGCATCTTCACAAACATGAGCTCTGAGCAATGCTTCCTCAATCTCCTTCTTAACCCAGCCCGTGGGGGGGGGGGCGGGGGGCCGCGTCCCGGGATCCTCAGGAAAAGCTACTCTCTGCAGGCTGATGGCACAATGACTCACTTTCGAGCCAGCTCCAAACGCATGAGGGTGGGAGAGGCAGGCTGGCGTCGGGCACCACACTGACGCTTTCTGGGAAGACGAGTGGAAAGGGGCTCCCGGGCCTGCGGCCGTCACCTGGGCACGGCGGCCACCAGCTCCCCTCCGTCTGTCTGTCCGTCTGCAAGGACAGTTGTCACTTAGCACCGCAAAGTGCCGTCAGGTGCTCCCAGGGGCTGTGCCAGGAGCCACGTGGGCCTGCCCGGAGCCAGGCCGGGACGAAGCTCAGCTGCACCTGCAGAGGCTGGTGGCTCTCTGCCCGCCTGCCCGGAGCTGACACTCGACCATGGAACCGAGGGCTCCGTTCTGGGCGTCCTCCCGGCTCTGCGCCTCGGACGCCGCGTTCTGAATCTGCGCTCCGTGGCTCGTGCCCACGCAGTGCGCTCCAGGCTGTGGTCCTGTGCCACTGTGCCCTCCTCTGAAGCCAGCGCGGGCGTGCGGCGGTGCAGGGTACGGACCCATGAGGATCCCGGTCGGCTGACCCTCTGGTGACGCTGTCGCCCACCACGATTACGGCTGAACACGAGAGTGGGGCGTGAATTCTGATTGTTTTCACTAGTGGCGAAGAGTGTGTGTCTCTCCAGTTACATGATTTCCCGCAGACGGACTCGTCCCCAGGGAGACGCCTTCGCAAGCCGGTAATCCGGGACAGGATTCCAGATTGCATGCTCGGAACAGAGCGAGGCCCGTGACTTCGACTGCGTCAGCACCATGTGGGAGCAAAACGCGGAGTCCTGTTCTTCCGCGTGAGCTCTATGGGGGCTTTATGTCTAGAAAATGACTGTTAGGGGCCCCATGTCCTGACAGGCACCACGGGCAGCTCCAGGCCTGTCGGGAATGTGGGGTGGTTTCTAGAGCCTGCCTGGCCGGCCGCGGGAGAGCCTGAGGCCTCGCTGGTGACCGGCACCCCCTCGCCGGGCTGGAGAATGCGGAGCATGTGCACACGTGTCCCCGACCTTCTTACTCAGCTACGCAATGCAAATGTGCGAGCGTTTTTAGCTTTTGTTTCTCCAGGAGAGGGACTTCAAATATTGGGGTTCCTCCTTTGAGGAATCTGACTTGTGCATCATCAGCTATTACTCAGATCAAATAAAGCCGTTGTGATTCTGCAGCACACGGAGTTCTCAGGGACCCGGGAGCCACTGGCCGGCGTGCGGTGGGTCGGAACTGGATTCCTGCACATGCGGCCAATCGGACCTGTCACGGAGTGCACGGTCCTTTTCACACCTGCCACCAGAAGTTGCCAACTAAAGTGTTCTGGCCATTTATGTGGCTCCTCATAAGGAACATGAAGCGCGTGAGAAAGTGCATTACCTTCAGGGACATAATCAAATAGTAAGATCCTTCCAACCTAAGAATGTCTGAGAACATGGGGCAAACGTGCAAAAGCGTAAGTGGGAGGTTGGGAAACGCTGGTCATAGCCAGTTTTCCTGCAGAGAGTCTATTAGCTAACTTTATGGCTGGCCTCCCTGTGCACTCTCATCGTGTCGTTTACGGGGTGGGCTGACATGCAGATTCTGGGGTTGAATATGTAGGTTTTTCCCTGAATCTGCACCTGCTTGAGAGGATGCTGGCACCTCTCTTAGGCCCTATTTCTGCTCCAAGAATTAAATGATGAGAGCAGGTCCGACCGGGCTCCTGGGATCCAGGTGGCCCCAGAGCCCGGACCACCTCTAAGGCTGAGCCCACCCCTTCTGAGGAGCTGCCCAGTTCAGCCTTCACGGTTCACAATTAAGGGACACCATCAGACAAATCCCTGGCGTCCACCTGTTTGCAGCACACAAGTGGGCAGGTGGCCTGGGGCGCATCAGGGGGCCGATGGGGGCAGTAGCACAGGGCCCGTGGCGCTGCTGACGGGCCAAGGCGGAAACTATGTAACTGGAGAAAGTTTCAGACTCCGGTCTGGCGCCCTGGCACAGCCTCTGTCCCGTTACGACAGTGCAGTTGAACACGCACACCAGGCGGTGCGGGCTCCGGAAGCGGCGCTGGGATGGTGTGGGGGCGGGGCCGGGCTGCAGAGCCAGGCAGACAGGTGGCCCCGGGAAAGGGCCCCTGGTGACAGGGTCACTGGGTTTCTGCTCCTCCTAAGACAGAACCTCAGTGGCTGGAGGAGGGAAGAGGGTCTCCCACTGGAGAGGCTTGGGGGCAGAGCCTGGGAGGGGCTGCGGGATCCCATACAATCAGCCCCCCTACCTTCTCCCCAGGCTTGAGGCAGGTTGTTGCCCTTACACAGCAGCTGCCAGCCCTCATAGTCGGCCTCCTCCTCTGCTCCCCTCCTAGTTTGCTAAGGAGATTGTCTTCCCACCGGCCCCTCACCTTGTAGCCAGGGGCAATTTAATCCTGGTGCACATCAGAATCACTGGGAATTCCCATACCTCTGCATCCAGACCCTGCTTCCAGAAACTGATTTAAATGACCTGACCCAAAACCATAAGATACCTAGGGATAATCCAAACCAAAGCGGGGAAGGATCTGTACTCAAAAAACTATAAAACACTCATGAAAGAAATTGAGGAAAACACAAAGAAATGGAAAAACAGTCCATGCTCATGGATTGGAAGAACAAATATTGTTAAAATGTCTATGCTGCCCAGAGCAATCTACACATTCAATGCAATCCCTCAACATCAAAAATACCATCAACACTTTTCACAGAGCTGGAATAAATAATCCTAAAATTTGTATGGAACCAGAAAAGGTCCCGAATAGCCAGAGGAATGTTGAAAAAGAAAACCAAAGCTGGCGGCATCACAATTCTGGACTTCCAGCTCTATTACAAAGCTGTCATCATCAAGACAGTCTGGTACTGGCACAAAAACAGACACATAGATCAATGGAACAGAATAGAGAGCCCAGAAATGGACCCTCAACTCTATGGTCAACTAATCTTTGACAAAGCAGGAAAGAATATCCAATGGAAAAAAGGCAGTCTCTTCAACAAGTGATGTTGGGAAAACTGGACAGCCACATGCAGAAGAATGAAACTGGACCATTTCCTTACACCACACACAAAGATAAACTCAAAATGGATGAAACACCTCAATGTGAGAACACAGGCAGCAACCTCTATAACCTTGGCTGTAGCAACTTCTTCCTAGACACATCTCCAAAGGCAAGGGAAACAAAGGCAAAAATGAACTATTGAGACTTCATCAAGATAAAAAGCTTTTGCACAGCAAAGGAAACAGTCGACAAGACCAAAAGACAACCTACACAATGGGAGAAGATATTTGCAAATGTCTTATCAGATAAAGGGCTAGATCCAAAATCTATAAAGAACTCATCAAACTCAACACCCAGAGAACAGATAATCCAATCAAGAAATGAGCAGAAGACATTAACGGACATTTCTCCAAAGAAGGCATACAAATGGCCAACAGACACATGAAATAGTGCTCAACATCACTGGGCATCGGGGAAACACAAATCAAAACCACAATGAGATACCCCCTCACACCAGTCAGAATGGCTAAAATTAACAAGTCAGGAAACGACAGATGTTGGCGGGGATGTGGAGAAAGGGGAACCCTCCTAAACTGTTGATGGGAATGCAAGCTGGTGCAGCCACTCTGGAAAACAGTGTGGAGGTCCCTCAAAAAGTTAAAAATAGAGCTACCCTATGACCCAGCAATTGCACTACTGGGTATTTACCCCCAAAATAACAGATGTAGTGAAAAGAAGGAGCACCTGCACCCAATGTTCGTAGCAGCAATGTCCACAATAGCCAAATTGTGGAAGGAGCCCAGATGTCCTTCAACAGAGGAATGGATAAAGATGTGGTCCATATATACAATGAAAGATTACTCAGCCATCAGAAAGGATGAATACCCACCATTTGCATTGACATGGATGGTACTGGAGGGGTTTATGCCAAGTGAAATAAGTCAAGCAAAGAAAGTCAATTATCATATAGTTTCATTCATATGTGGAACATAAGAAATAGGGCAGAGGATCACAGGGGAAGAGAGGGAAAACTGGGACAGAATCAGAGAGGGAGACAAAACATAAGAGACTCTTGACTTTGGGAAACGCACTGAGGGTTGCTGGGGTGGGGGAGGGTGGGGGATGGGGTAACTGGGGGATGGGCATGAAGGAGGGCATGTGTTGTGGTGAGCACGGGGTGTTCTATGCAACTGATGAATCACTAGTAATACACTATATGTCAATTAATTGAATTTAAATTAACAAAATGGAAAAGAAATAAATGACCTGACCTCATCTGAGGCTGTGGCATTGGTGGTCCTTGTTTTGTTTAGACGCCAGAGCCTTTAAAAATGTCACCCGTGACTCTCCCGTGAGGCCGCGGTTACAGCCTGCTGATGGGCAGGAGTGTGGCCCGTTGGGCCTGGTTCTCAGTTCTGGGAGGAGGTCTGGCTTCTCACAGCTGCGTGAGGCCCGCAGAAGACACGGCCGCCCTGGTCCCGAGTTCTCGGCTGAGGAGAAGGGGGCCCACCCCCATCAGGCCGCATCCCTGTGGCGACTGAGTCCAGCCCCTGCTTGGCCGCCTGGATTTGCCCTGGACCCCAGTGCACTTCTGCTTCCTGCCCCCACGCAGCTCCCGCGACAGCGTCCAGGACTTTCCTCCCCACCGAATGTCTCCTCAGGGGCTTCGTCCTTAGGAAAGAAGGGGGAGCAGCCTCTGTGAGTTTCCTGGGGCCTCATGTGGCCTCTGCACACGAGCTGTGGGCGGGGACCGTGGGCAGGAGACCGTGGGCAGGAGAGGGCCGCCCAGGGTGGGTGCAGGGAGCAGGCCAGGCCGCCAGCAGGGTTTGCACGAGGATCTGGAAATCTGGGTTCCAGTGTGAAATCTCCTGATGTTAACATGCACTTTTTTCCAGAGAAACAGAGACCACATAAGACACATCTGTAGCCCAGATTAGGGTCATTGGTCCAAATCCGCAGCTTGGCCTTACCCGCCTCCCCCTGTCTTCTTCACGAAGTAAGCACTATGTTTTCATACTCACTGTGCACCAGGCACTGTTGCTGGCTCTTGGAGTAAGTCTGGGGACAAGGTGGCAAAGGGCCCCGCTCCCCCGGCCTCACAATCAACCACAACCTCAGCCCGTTTCAGAGCTGTGAGCACAGTGGAAGGGGAGGCTGACGGTGGGGGGAGGCTGACGGTGGCGGGTGGCTGGCCCGCCGTGAGAGGGGGCGGCAGGCAGTGGGGCCGACCTGGCCCACTCGCCCGAGCCCCCCCCCCCCCGCCCGTGGGAACTGGCCAGATGCCTGAAGCAGGGGGCTGGGGGTGGGCAGCGCCCCGGAAGGTGCCTGAGGAAGCAGCTCGCAGGGAGAGAGTTGAGAATCACAGGGGACGGGAAGAGTGGCTGTCCTGCAGGGCCTGGTGTCTGGGAGGCACAGCGGTGACTGGCAGTGACCTGGCCTCGCGTCCTCCTGTGCAGGGCCCGTGTGAGCACTCAGGGCTCTCTCCCTCATGTAATTCAAATACAAACTGTTTTTTGGAGCAAGACACACTTTTAACTGTGACAAAATTAAAAAAAAATCCTCCTGGGACTTCTGATTGCAAAATCCTTGGTAAGTTTGTCCAAACCAAACTTCTTCATCGTTCTATGCTGTTGATTTTCTGATACACCTGCCAAGCTGGTGTCTGAGCGCACGCCTGGTGTTCTCACTGGGCAGTTGGTTTCAGAACTGCTAGGTGGTCCCCTCCGCTGGGCCGGCGCCTTCCAGGGGGATGGCCTGTTAAAACAAGTATAATCGGCCCCCTGATGCCCCCCTGCCCGGCCCCTCCCCAAAACCACTCAAGTGGCCTCCGGCTGCTTCGCTCAAGGCTATAAAGTCCCAGGGATTCATCGTCCAGCCCAGGCATCTAGACTCCAGCCCTGAGGGCCACCAGCCGGCCTGAGGTTGCCAGGACCCCTGCGCCCTTGTTCCCCTGACTGGCTCCACCCAGGACACTGTCCTTTCCAGCTGTAGGGAAACCCCCTTCTGTCCCGGTGAGGCTGTCCTGATCTCTACTACCTGTGTGTCTGTGGGCATTTGTGCTGTATATTGTTCTGTTTTGTGTTTTTTTTAAAGGGACATATCTATTTATTAGCCATGCATCTTTGATGTTTGCCAAGGAAATTCTTAGGGACTTTAGCCAACTCCCAAATGTAGTGACCTCTGGGATTTCCTCAGAGACATTGCATGGACTCCCACCTCTTTGATTGCCCACCCACCATTAGTACTCTGACCGAGCACTGCTAAGCTATGCCTATTTATTTATAAGTGGTATCCATAAACAGCTGTTCTAACATACCTACATTATATAGAAAAATGTAGAATTTTACATGAGACAAGATACAAAGTAAATACACATAAAGAAAGTCAATATTTTCTCTTATGTGCCATGGGTTTTCTTGTGAGATCCCTGGAATTTAAACACATTTGGTAGAAATGGCAGGAGGTCACAGGGTGCATCACAGGTCCTAATCTTGATCCCACTGGTGAAACCAAACATGACTACACAAAATCTAGACGTTTCCAGGGTCTCCTAAGTCCCGGGACAAGATTCCGTAAATGCTGGGATTTGTGCACGTCAGTTTTTCTCACCCTGAGTACGGCCCCCTGAGCATAGTTCCTCTAAGCGTGGTCCGCCTGAGTATGGGCAACCCCCAGCATGGTTCTCCCCTTAAGCATGGTCCCCCCATGAGCATGAACCCCCTTAGCATAGATCCCCATGAGCATGGACCCCATGGGTATGAACAGACTCTGAGCATGGATCCCCTGAGCATGGTTCCTCCTTGCCCATAAGCATCGTCCCCTTGAGCATGGACCCCCTCAGCATGGACCCACATGATCATGGATCCACCCTGAACATAGTTCCCCTGAGCATGAACACCCTCTGAGCGCGGATCCCCCAACATGGTCCCTCTCCATAAGCATGGTCTGCTTGAGCATGGAGCCCCTAAGCATGGACTCCCTGAGCATGTTACCCCCTGAGTCCAGGCTTTTTGTTCTGCAAAAGAGCCTCTATTCTAGGTAGACAGTGAAAAGTTACACTTGTAAATTGATTTATTAACTCCAGCAACTACATAGTCACACAACTCTACAAAGTGGCATAGACCAGACTCCAGCAGAAAAATTAACATGGAATAGGAAACAATATTCTAATAAGGGGGAAATAAAGCAATGAAAAATATAGGGGGCAAACAAAACAAATAATAAAATAGTAAACATATCCAAACATATTAGTAATTAAAATAAATATAAATAGCTTAAATATATTAATTAAAAAAGATGGATTATCAGATTGGATTTTTAAAAAAAGACCCAGTTCTCTTGCCTAGAGGAAGCCTCCTTTAAACATAATGATGTACCATACAAACATCAACAAAAGGAAAGCTGCAGTGGGCTACATTGATATCAGACAAGTAGACTTCAGAGCAAGGAAACCATCACTGAGGAAGGAGAGGACATAATGATAAATGGTCAATTTACCAATTTAAAATCCTAAATGAGTACACACTTAAGTACATAAGATACATGAAATACAACCTGATAAGTCTTTAAAAAGGCAATGAGGAATCAATGATTATAGATGGAGACTTCAACACTCCTTTATCAGTGATCGGTAGAACGAGCAGACAGAAGATGAGGACCAGGAAGAGCAGAGCCGCAGCACCAGGTGCAGCCGTACCAAACAATAGCCGAATGGATGTATATTGTTCTCAGGTGTACATGAAATATCCACCAAATAAACCATCTGGGGTTATAAAAAACTGTGATAAATTTAGAAGAGCTGAAAGCATACAAAAGATGTTTTTTGACCATAAAAAATTGAAGTGAAAATTAGTAACAGAAAGATAGTCAGAGAACCTCTAACTACTTGAAAATGAAATGACACACTTAGATAATCCATAGGGCAAAGAAGCCATTGCAAGGAAATTAGAAAATATTTTGAACTGTATGAAAATTGGACACAGGAAAACAACAGAGAAAATGAATAAATTCAAAACAGATTTTTTGAAAATATTAACAAAATCAGTAAACCTGTAGCCAGAATGACAAAGAAAAAAGAGAAAAGACAAATTATAATATCAGGAATAGAGGAGGGTGTGTGATTACAGACCCACGGACATTCAGATGACAGCAAGGAGCCCCCGTGAACAGCCGCACACGTGCATCCGACCATGTAAACGGGACCGACGGATTCCTAAAAAGCCACAAACTGTTCAAACACACTCAAGAAGAAATAGAGAAACTGAATAGTCCTTCTATTGAGGAAACTGATTTTGTAGCCAGAAATCCTCCAAAACATGAGCAGGTGGTTTCATTGGCGAATTCTGTTTTCTGGCACAATGAATGTGTATGGAGCACGCACTGCGTGCAAGGCACAGGTTTCTCGGACCAGCCATATAGGGAAATGTGGTCGTTCTTGCCAGCCCCTGATAGAGTTTTTTCTTTGCAATTTTAAAAACTTTCACCTTAAAATTTCCTTAGGGTGTGTGATGAAAGAGTAAGTGTCCCCCTAGAGATGTTCATGTATTAATCCCCAGATCCTGTGGTTAGGTTAATTTGCACGACAGGGGAAAGCTGATGGAGTTAATGTTGTCAATCAGCTGGCCTTAAAATAGGGAGATTATCCTGGACTATCTGGGCGGGTGCAAGGCCGTCACCAGGGTCCTCAAATGTAGATGTGGGGCGGGGGCTCCGGGGGGTGGGACGTGAGGAAGGCTTGGCACTGGCTTTGGAGATGGAGAAGGGGCCCGAGCCAAGCCCCGAGGGCAGCGTCCAGAAGCTGGAGAAGAAACACCGTGCCCCGGGGTTCTGGAGCCCAGAGCTGCCGGCACCAGATGTGAGCCTAGTGAGGCCCAGTTAGGACTTGCGGCTGCAGAACAAAGACACGCTATTTGCTTTGTTTTCAGCCACTGAGTGGCTGTTACTTGTCCCAGCAGCAAGGGGATGCTGACGTGGCCTCTTGTCGGCTCAGCTTCTCCAGGTCTGGGCCTCGAGCCCCCTCCTTGGCACCACTCAGCTGTGATGAGAAACGCAGGGCCCCCGCCCGGGGCAGACTCACGGGGTCAGTCTCTCGAAGCCCAGGGCCCAGACAGGCAGGGTGGCCTTGCAGCTTCCTGAGGTTTCTGCCCTACCCAGGAGGAGGGGTGCGGCTGGGGGCCTGGGCAAGCCGCTTTCCAGGCCAGTGTCTCTGGGCTCTGGAACCAACGACCCACGGCAGTTTTTGTTTCCTACGAGATGATTAGAAAACCAGCCTGGGTCTAGGGCCAGGCCGCGGGCGTGACCATCTCCATTGCTCACCCGCCCGCCTGTGCGAACGCGGGGTGCAGGCTTGCTCGTGGGCCGGAGACACAGTCGCCGCGAAGCTTGTCTGCCTGCAGGAGGACATTCTCCCCCGCCCTGAGTCGCAGCCTGAGTGGGTCCCCCGTGGCAGCTTATGGAGACAGAGTGCCAGTCACGTCCCAGATGCCCCCGGGTTCCACCTGGGCCCTTCGGCCCCCGCTGCCTTCCCTCTTGTGCGCCTCAGACGCAGCATGCAGGACTGACGGGGTGCAGAGCCTCGCTGCCAGATGGAGGGACCAATTACCACTCCATCCCCTCGGGGAGAGCCTATCAGATGTATTCCAGGCTCATAATAAATGAATTGGAAGGAAAAAATTGCACTCTGAACACCATGTTCTGTGTACTCCTGTGAGCAGGTTGTAATTAGTTAATTAAATGCCGGGCTGACAGAATGGCCCCGGTGGGGTTGCTGCCGTGTGGGCAGGCCCCCGGAACCCGAGCAGGGAACCTCGTGGAATCCGTGGGCAGGGGAGCAGTTAACACCTCCCACTGAAGGGACCGCTCTTCCCTGGAAAGGTCAGTGGGGGCCTGGGGGGGGGTGGCCTGGGCAGGGCACTTAGTGTCTAAATCCGCTGAAATGGAAGGCGAGCACAGAGAGACAGGTGTGGCGGCCAGACATCTGCAGACGCTGAGGCCGTGACAGGTGTGGGCAGGGACGGGAAGATAAGCACCGGGCAGGGGTCACGTGGCAGGAAGGGAGCGAGCAGGGGAGGAGCGGAGGGGCTCGGAAGCTGGCATTGTGCCCGAGAGGGAGTGTGCAGGCTTTACAATGGATTTAATGACCCAAGGTTGCTGGAGTGGCATGAGCTCCCTACAGGCCCGGGGCCGGGGAAGCGGGGGTGCTCACCCTCCCCAGCCACGGTCAGTTACCCCGTCGGGCCCTCCTGGCTCGGCCCAGCAGAGCTTCCCCTCCACATCAGGCTTACGGCCTGGGCCTTACTGTCTCACGGGCCCACGGCCCTCTCCCTGCCCCGCCCCGCCGCTCCTCTGGCTGGCCCTGGAGCCCACCTCATGCCTGTCAGAGGGTCTGCACATGTTAATTCACGGGGAACTCCTCTCCTGCATTTTCTGTTACGATAGGGTTTCACACCAATCTCATCATGTCATCTGCAAAAAATAATCTTCTTTGCCTCTTTCCCATTTTTGCGCATCATTTCTTTCTCTTGTCTAGGTGCATCAGCTACTTCTTTTAGACTACCGCATCTTAGCCAGGGCTGATCGGATTCTGCTTCCTCCGTCGGGCGCGGCCTCTGTGTCACACACACCAAGTTCCCTGGGTGACTTCCTGGTCCTTGATGAAAGGCATTCAGCCTGTCTTACCATCCCAACATTTTTTGGCCTCCTGCCATCCGCTGGCACCTGGTCGTTCCGGCGGTGGTGGCCAGCTCTCTGAAGTCTACACCACCATGCGGTAGTCTCAGTGCCAAGTGCAAGAATCAGATAGGATCCATTCAGCTCAGTGGCCCCTGCCCTCGCTCCTTTTGAAATATTGTTTTTCCCATGACTGGAATATCAGGGGTCTAAGGATCTGTGTTGTAGTTGGGCATGATTTTGGAGCTGCAGAAAACATAACAGTCTCCTTAAAAATACACCTGCCACTAATTTTGCCTACATATTTTACCCTATTCTTTTTGGACCAAGCGACGCCGCTCACCATGCACGACTTCTGGCTTCCCACCCAGCACACATTCCTGCCCTCCCCTCCTAACCCATGAGGACTCCCTTCTGGGAATGTGCCCATCCTCATGGACTGACCCGCGTCAGCGGAAGCAATCCCAGGACCCCTCCCCTGACTGCGGGCATCGGCTTGGGAACGTTTCCTGCTTGTGGTAAATGTGGCCGTATGAGAAGCCAGCCAAGACGTAGGCCCCTGCCCCTCACGCTCTGTCCAGAGCCCCGGTCCCCCGAGTGCAGGAAATGATAAATGAGCATGGTGGCCTAGGAGCAACCGTAGCCTGGCCACCTTGTGGGGTATTCTGTTCGCACGAGACCCCTGGGGGCTGTGTCCTCGCCTGAGCCAGGACACCTGTTCTTTGGTCTGGACAGGTAATGCCGTCTGAGCCTGGCAGTCTTGATACAGCTCACGGCCCCCTGGTTGGTTAGCTGCCAAAAGTCACACCGCAGTAACTGTGTTTTTTAAAGATTTTATTTACTTATTTGTCAGAGAGACAGAGAGAGAGAGAGCGCGCGAGCAGGGGGAATGGCAGGCAGAGGGAGAGGGAGAAGCAGGCTCCCCGCTGAGCAGGGGCCCGAGGTGGGGCTCGATCGGATCGTGACCTGAGCCGAAGGCGGACATCTACCTGACTGAGCCACCCAGGCGCCCCATACCGCAATAACTGCATCGTGCACCAAGCCTGGAGTCAGCCCCTGAATCATCTGGGGATATTTCATTTTGCTGCAGGATCTCTTTTTTAAACAATCAACCTAAATTCCTCAGTCTACCAACTTGGCACGCACAGTAAACCCTTGGGTGAGTGGCCTCCTCCTCCTTTCCTGGGGATGAATCCGGCCCTGGATCGCAGAGAGCAGTGTTGGAGCGTGAGGGTAGGCCTGGAGCTGCCGTATCCCCACCCGCATCACCCTTTTGCAGCCTCCACATGAGCCTCACGCCATGCAAGTTGTTCCCCTTTATGTGGCCAGTAAAGAACACCAAGAAGCAGCGCCCGAACCTAACTGGGGGTTCGCTCTGTTGACAGAAAGGCCCCGTGGCCCCAGAGTGAGGAGTTCAGTCCAGCCCCGCGAGTGGAGATCTGAGGCCCAAGTCCTGCCCAGACCCTGGGACTTTTTGTACTGGACCCTTCCTCTCTTCAAGCGCCACGCTGCAATTGCAGCCCCCCCCCCCCCGACACCGGAGGGCGCCACGCCCACAGCGGCGTTTGCACCTCTGGGGAAGAGAAAGGGCGCGTGGTCCGTGTGCAAACGCCAAGGGCCATTTTGAAGCTCCCACTGCCCACTCTTTGGGCAAACCAGGAATGCGAGGCATCCGGGATCTCCCCACCTCCTTCCTGGAAAATGGGAGTATCCCAACTAGGGTGCCATTTTGGTGTGGGTTGCATGTGATTGGGCCGTTTGTCCATGGAATGGAGAGTGGCCCAACCAGGTTATCTTCTCTGAAGATATGTGGAGCGTGTGGTTGGCCTCTTTATATAATTTATACCCAATAAAGTGATTATTTCAGTAACTATAAGTTAATAGTAATGACTACCTAGTTTCCGACTTCTGAGAACATTTCTTGCAAGTCGGGAAGACTGATGTAGACGAAGTCTAGCTTTTAGCCCAGCGAATTGCCCCACTTGCAGCAGGCAATCAATAGCTATTGAAACAGAAATTATGTCCTTGAGCCTGTTATATGTGATTTCAATTTCTGGATGGAGAGCTGACATCATTTAGCAAAAGTTTTAATTCCAGCTGAATGATCATGAGACCAGAGCAATGCTTTTCACCATTAATATCGTCATGACTTAGTATGTTAATGAGAGGTTTGAGTTTGTGTGACTCGATCATGGGGACATGCAAATATAACGATTATTTTTCCTCTGAGAAGAACTCTCAATCAATATATACTATTTCAGTTGTCTCTCATTTTGCTCAGTGGGTGTTCAGTTCTTAAAAAGTCTAATTATTTAAAATTTGGAGGGAAGCATAGATGGGAGGAATTCTGACTTGGGCCCCCACATGCATTGTCCCATCCTCTGCTCCCTCCCCATGCACGACCACGACTGTGCAAGCCGACCGCAGCTGCAGCACGGAAAACCCAGTGTTGTGAAAAGTGAAATGTTTTGTGGTTTGGTTTTCACTTTCAGCTGATGCTTTCTACCAGGAGGAATGACAATTTTACCCTTTGAAGATGATATCAAGCAGGATTAAAATAGCATCTGTATTTGCTACTATGAAGTCATCCACAAAAAAACAGCAATAGAAGGGTGCCTGGGTGGCTCAGTCGTTAAGCGTCTGCCTTCGGCTCAGGTCGTGATCCCAGGGTCCTGGGATCGAGTCCCACATCGGGCTCCCTGCTTGGCAGGAAGCCTGCTTCTCCCTCTCCCACTCCCCCTGCTTGTGTTCCTGCTCTAGCTATCTCTCTCTCTGCCAAATAAATAAATAAAATCTTTAAAAAAAAAAAAAAAACAGCAATAGAAGAAAGAGAAGACGCATGTATACGGAATCATGTGTTTTATGGTACCAGTTGGAACTGTATATAAGTTAAATAAATATCACGTTATGCAGATACGAGTTTTGGGACCTTATTGGAGACAAAGCACAAAGAGAAAATTTTAATATGCACATAAAAACAAGTTTTATAGAGAATATTTCACATGTGTTTAAAAACCCATAGACAGTGCCAATAAACTCTTGCTTGTGCCCCACAAAACCTCACGTATTAATGGGTTTCCTGCAGCTGAGTGGCTGAAATGGGGAGCTAGTCCCCATGGCATGTTCACCATCACTTAGGACTGACTCCCTGTACGGCTCTTCCTTTGTGCAGCGTCAATAAGACACTGCGGCAGATGCGAGCCCTCGAGAGACCAGCTGTGCCGGCAGACAGACGCTCACTCCCCCAAGGCAGCAGACTTCCAAGGGGGCAGTCCCTGTCGGATCCCCCGAAGGCGTGGCAAGTTCTTTTTTCCCGTGAATGAATACCCTTTTCTGGCTGGTGGTGTGGCCAAACTCTAGAGCTGCACGTGCGCCCCAAGGAGGGGGCCCCTGCCCTGCTCGGACTTGGCCATCAAGGGCCACTCAAGGGATGAGCCGTGTCTCTCTTTCGGCCACCCCCTTCCTGAATACCAGTTCTGTCTATTTAGGTCCCACTTTCACTTTGCTGACCATTCCTTTCTTTCCCTAGTAGGTGGAGAGCTGAAAATGTTTACCCCGTGTTCGATCAGCTCAGAGGGGAATGAGAGCTCTCAGATTGGCCCCGGCAAGGTCATTTAAAGGACTCAGGGAAGTGTCTGATTTTCTGCAGAAGTTGAAGGCCTATTTGAAACCTCTCCTCCCTTTCTCTGGTTCTTTGGCCCTCCTGACCCTCACCTTTTGGAGGGTGGCTTTGCTGAGGACATGAAATCGTACCCATTGCTGTGGCCTCAGCAACCCCCATAGTTGTTGGGGGCCAGAGAGATCTGGGAGGAAATGGGTGGACAGAGGTCAGATGGTCAGGACTGAAAGTGAAGACAGTGCCTCAGAGATAGCTTTCTAGTGGCTCCAACAAGCCAGACAGGTGCAGGAATTACGAAAGGGGGTGCCGAGCTAGGCTGACAGAGCGTCCTACAAACTACGGCAACACCAGCTATGATGTGATCACCAGACGGCAACTCATGACATGAGTCGGGTTCGGACAAGCCCGGGCTTGACCCCGCATTGTGCTACTTACTAGCTGGGTGGACTGGAGCAAACCACTCTACCCAGAAAGCCCCGGGTTTTCTCATCCCTTAATGGGGACAGTCAGTCTCCATAGTCACAATCTCCTCATGAGATTCTAGTAAAGGTCACTGAATTGTTCCTGCTAGTTTTACAGAAGGCATGGATGACAGGTCATCTCTTCCCCAGGGCAGCATTCCTCAAACTTCGGTGGGCAACGAGTCACCTGGGAATCTTGTTGAAATGAAGATGGCTTCAGTGTGTCTGGAGTGAGGCTCCAGAGTTCCCAAGTGATGCCCGTGATGGACACTCTCGGAATAGCAAGACTCCAGGACCGGCAGGTCGGTCTCAGGTGTGTGCTCGAGGATGGTGTGCTCGAGGACGGCTAGCACATATCTGTATGTCGTAGATACCCGTGAAAACCCTGTTTGGAATGAATGAATAACTAGCAAGCGATAAAACCACAAGAAAGTAATACTAACATCAGGAAGTGGTTCCAAACAGTATGGTATAGAAATAGTGTGTAATCTGGTAATAACATAGGTTTAAGAATTTGTGGTAACAGAAGATGACAGGTGTTTATGATGACATTAGGGATGTTCAGAGAGTTCCAAAGGATTGTGTAAAGAGAAACCTACTCTGTTGTCCCACACGTCTTCCCTGGTTCCACCCTCCAGGACAGAGTAGAACTTTGGGTGGGATCATTGCTCTGACCACCCAGCGCAGGTAAGCGCGTCTTTGTCCAGCGGCTGGCTCTCCACACCACCCCCTCCTCAGCTGAGGTAACGCCCCTCACCCAGTGCATGCATAACACAGGAGATGGGCTCAACAGACAGAATTTGAATGAAAAACCATGGACGAATTCAGAGAGAAATAAAGCAGGAGGGGAGTGATATGTGTTGAGTCAGATTTGAGCAAGGTGTTGGAGCACACGGAGGAGACAGGACGGGGCTCACACTGGGGCTCAGGGCCGCTCACGGTTTGCTCAGCTGCGCCTTGAGTCCTGCTTAATGAGCTGGCTTGGAAGCCACAGGAAACCAGATAGGTTTGCACCACGTTTTCTCCTTCCCTGGCTCTAGAGCACTCTACTCTTAGGGGCGGCGCCTGATGTCAGGCGTCCGGTGAGTGCACACCTCTGTGCACACCCAGCCCAGACATGTGCACTGAGGAGCGTAGTGAATCTGTCTCTGGTGTTGGTGCAGAACTTGTTTTTCTCTCTTCTGTCGCTGTGTCTGTAGGCTCTGGAACTTGGGCTGCTGACTCCCGTTGTAGAAGGCTTGTGACCTGGAAGTAGGAAGGACCGTAGGAAGGACCTGCTACCCCACACTGGCACTCGGTGGGTCGCCTACTGGCTTCAGGATGGGGGCGTGTAGCTGGAGTCGGGCAGACACCCCGTTTGGGGAGAAGCAGGAGGTTCTCCAACTTTATCCTGACCTTCCCAATGTTACCTGTAACTCAGAGAAGGCCCGTGCTGGGGTTCCAAGTAGTCAACGAGAAGAACCAGTCTGCACCTTGAGCCTTTAGGGGCTGCAAATACTCCCTCAGGAGCCCACAGGGGGAAGTGCGGCCCACTCCACTGGAGGGAACGCAGAGACAAATCCCACCAGAGAACCTGAGGGAGGCGAGGGCAGAGCGGCGAGCCGGCCACGGAGGAGAGCAGGTCAGACAAGGGAAGCGGCTGGGGTTCCCGTGTCCCCCTCCCAGGAAGGGGGGAGAAGAGGTCCTGCAGCAGACACGCTCCTCACGCGTCTCAGAACGAGGCCCCTCAGCTACGCTCTGGAAACCTCAGTCCTGTTCTGAAACACTGTGCGGCGGCCCGTCATTGTCAGGACCAGCAGGGGACCCAGACTGAGTGAGGACAGAGAGAAAGGCAATTGAAAATCCATTTCCAGCACAAGAGACGGGACGGGTGCTGAGAGCACAGCCACGAGGCAGCAGGAAAGGGGACAGAGGACGCCTCGCCAGGTCCTGGCTCTGGAGAGACCCACACTGGGCCGGTTCCGGTTCCCGTCCCTCCCAGGGTTGGCTCTGCCCGGTTTCCTTCCGAGGCGCTCTGTGGGCCGAGGGGGGTGTGGCCGAACCGACCAAGGCCGACCGACCGGTGGAGACAGCTTCTGAATTTTCGGTGTCCCCCGCTGGCTTTCTCATGCTGGCCCCTGAGTTTTCAGTGTCGAGTCTGACACGACCTGACCGTTGTGCGCTGACATGTTAGGACCAGTCTCGAGGGCGTTTGGGACACGCTCCGTCACCTGCCGGTGGCACGCGGCCTATTTCCTCGTCTCTCCGGAAAGTCTCCGCCATCCACTTTCCCCTCTCCCATTTCATCTGGAACGGCTCGTCCCCGTACCCACTGCAGGAGCTCCGGATCGTTTTCTCGGAACCCGGACACTGGGGCGGGCCCCCAGCAGGCGGGTCAGCTCCCAGCCCGCGAGTGTGGCGGCCACCGTCCTGCCACATGCGGATGCAGTGCGCTGCGGCAGGGTGGCGGAGTCCGAGGTGGGAGGAGCCACAGCTCTGGTGGGATCCTGTGTGCTGGGGGCATGTGGTGACCCCGTCTCCCTGGGTGTTTGTCGGCAGAGGCGAGGGTGGTCTGTCCTGCGTCTGCGTCTGCCTGCACCCCCTCCTCATTGTTGGGGGGGGTCCCTGTGGTCATGGCCCCCAGGGCAGGTGTTCTCCAGGGAGACCCCCCTCCAGGAGGAGTGCAGGGACACAAGGACCGTCTCAGTGGTGTCAGCCCCAGAATCCATGGAGTGCACACACCAACTTCAAAATAAAAATAAAAATAATAAAAAAGTGAGGGTTTTCTTGAAGAATGAACCGAGGAGATACACACCTCGCAGGTCACGGATAGTCCTCAGGTGTCCTGGAGAGTTCCTCCTTTGATGAACTGAGGCTCGCGGAGGCCCAGTCTTTGCAGAGCAGACAGCTTTGCTTCTCGCTTCGGCGGCCCCTCCCCGGCGTCCCGGCACCGCGAGAGCTGAGCTCGTCTGCTCGGCGTCGGCGCTTGGGTGCGCTGGTGTTTGGACCCGCGCTCGGGACGGCACCGCGGGCTCCTGCTCTGCCCCACGCGCCCTGGCGGGGAGCTCGTCCCTCGCCCCTGATGAGGCCTGTGGTCACTTCGTCAAGCGGACGGATCTCCCGGTGCTCGCTTGGGCACCGCGCTCGACAGCTGTTACCTTTGCTCATCAATGGCCATTCAGACTCTGCCTATTGATCTCCGGCATAAAACGGCACAGCTGAACTCATTAAACCATATTTGGCGTGGAGCCGTGGCTTCCGTCCTGACCTTCCCGCCCTTAGCTCCCTCCCTCCTTCTCTTGTGCCGGCTCTCCCGTTCCCTCCTACTTTCTTTCCCTGGCACACCTCCCGCAAAACGGTGCTCGGCCTTCTGTAAGCGACACCGTGAGCGGGGTCCTCGGGCTCACAGGCCAGCCTCCAGCACAGGCCCGTCCGCGGCCTCGACCTTCAGCACAGCCGGCTGCCTGTTGGGTGTGGGAGAAGGGCCCGCGCCAAGGGGCAACTGTCTGTGTGGCGGGCTTCCTCCCTTCCTTCCTCCCTTCCTCGCTCCCTTCCTTCCTTCCTTTCTTCCTTCTTTCCTTCCTTCCCTGAGTCCCGCGGCCCGGGTGCTGTATGGGCCCCTGGGGGCTCTGGGGAAACTGGACGGTCGTCTACGTGGAGAAGGAGCTCGGAACACATGGACACTGAGGTCACACAGGGGCGGGTGCAGTGGCAAGGGCAAGCCCATTTCTTTCCGAACCCACTATCTTAAAGCTTTTCAAACACACCTCGAAGTAAAGACATAAGCGTAGTGAGCCTTGCCACCAGCTTCCGGAATTAGCAATGCTTCCGCTGTGTCTCCCACAAAGTTTCTGAGGGACATATTTTAAAACCAATCCCAACATATAATTTCATCCACTTATTTCATATCTCTAACAAACAAGTTTTCTTTAAGGCGCCCACAGTATCACTCCTCATCTGAACACTTAATCATAATTGCGTCTGAGTCGGACCCCGAGCACACCCACACCGAGCACGTGCGCCACGTGGCCCTCAGTCTGTGGCGGCTTCCCACCCCGTCAACGATGTTCCTAGTGAAGAAACTCGGTTATTTTTCTTGAAGAAGTCTCTCCACTCTGGACTTCGCTGATTGGATCCTCATGTTTTCCTCTCTTCTCCGCTTCCTATAAACTGGTAGCTGGATCTACACGAACGTGGTGAGATCCGGACTCTTCTTCTTGGCAGGAGCCCTCAGGGGGTGCCCTCTTGCGCCAGGTCGGGATGTCGGGGGGAGAATCCGTGGGAGGTGGTTTTTGAACGCGGCTCGCACGCTAGGAGGCGTGTTGTAACGCGAGGCACTCCGCCCGTGGCCCTCCGCGCCGTTCCCACCGCAGCCAGATTTATTTCCCCTCCCGCGGCCTGCGGTGTTTCCTCCGCTGTAGACAGAGGCGGGCTCGCGCTCTCTGCCGCAGCTCGGAATTGTGAGCACACAGCCAACCGCTCATTCGCTCTTGTTTTAACCGGAGTAGAGTCGAGGTCACGATCACCTCCGCGGAGGCGGGCGGCGCAGGTCTGGAGGCTCCTGCGTGTTGAGCAGCCTGTGTCCGCGCGTCCTGCTGCGCACAGGCAGCCCTCGCGGCCCAATCCAGCAGGGCCAGTGGTGTTTGGTGGCTTTCTTTCTTTGGAAGCCCCCCTTTCTTGGCTTCCGTGGCCCTCCTCTCTGTGGCTAAATGCTCCTCTCACGGGTCCTAATGCTGCTGTCGCCCCAGATGCTGTCCTTGGCCACCTTCCCTCAGAGCTGCACACCCTTCCTGGGCTGTCCCGTCCATTCCTATAGTTTTAACTAAGGAATATACGCCAGGGGTTCCCAAATGCGAATTCCTGCCCCAGGTCTCTCTCTTGAGGTCTGGATGGTCCAAGAGCGCTGGATATCACTGCTCAGATAACACCAGACATCTTGAACTTAACATGCCCGTCTCTGAACTCACCAGCTTCCCCCTCGAGCCTGGACCTTTCCTGGGTCCCACCTTAAATGAGCACACACTGGCATTTCGATCACAGCTAGCCTTGCAATCCTTGCAAACGTACCACACACGGTGTGGCCTGGTAGCTGAGAGCCCGGCCCTGGGCCTGTCCTCCAGGATGTGTGCCCACGGAGACCACATCTAGGCTGGCTTGGGAGAGGGAAGCTGGGGTGTGCACAGGTCCCGAGAACTCGCGCATACTCCAGCTGCCTCCCTCGCCCCGGGGCGCCATGCCGAGGAGGAAATGTTGGAGAGAACAGCGTGCCGCAGACCTAAATCCCCTCCCCGTTTGCAAAAGACGAGATGCTGTGGACCAAGACAGGGGAAGTGTGTGAAAGTCTTACTCCCCAGTGGTTTTGGAACCTGAGTTTGCCGCATGTGGGGTGTGAGTAAGTCAAGCCACACTGCTCCACTGTGTCCCTCTGGGAGTTTGGCACACGATGCTGCTGCTGAACTTTGTTGGACCAATACTATCTCCTTTTTGTGGCAAAGAACTGGGACCTTGTGAAAATAGAGGTTTGTCTCTCAGATGAAACATTGAGACTGAAAAATGCTCAACGAACGGATCCTTTCCTGAGTCTGTGAGTCATGTTTCTGTAAACCTTCATGACAGGAGCATTTGTAGTTGAAAAACATGAAACCTTATGGGGGAAGTCGGGTTAGCATCTAAGGTTAAATGTGGCCCATGAAAGTCCTTACAGATTTTTAAAATCTTTCTTTTTCTTACTATTCGGTGAAATAAATCAGTAAGATGTCTGATGTCATACATAATCACACACTTAGTGGGTTAATGCAGCACAGACTTATTCTAACAGCTCCGGAGCTCAGAAACCCAAAGTCCGTCTCGGGTGTCGGCAGGCTGGATCCTTCCGGAAGCTCTAGGGGGGAATCTGCGTCCTTGCTTTTCCAGTGTCTGGAGGCACCTGCGTTCTCTGGCTTGTGGCCCCTCCTCCATCCTCCAAGTGCAGCCCCACCTCTGCTTCCACTGGCGCCCGGCCCTCTCTGACCAGACCCTCCTGCCTGGTTTCTATGGGGACCCTCGTGATGACACTGGGTCCGCTGGAGAACCCAGCATCACCTCCCGATCGCAAGACCCTTCACTTAATGCCCTCTGCCATGTACGTTCACATAGTCATAGGTTCAGGGGATTAGGACTCAGACAGACTTGGGGCGGGGGCTATCATTCAACCCACCACAGTTATCAAATGGAATAAAAACAAGCTTTATGACTTTACACATCGTAAATAATAATGGGTCCTTAATATGATTGGTTTCCACCTGCTCTGGACACCTTGTATTTCCCTTGTCGGCAGACTCACTGTTTTCCCTTGGTCGCCTATCTGGTTTCGGGCATCTTCTTCTGCTTGTGTGCCTGGGTCCCCATGGAGCTGGTCTGCAGACAGCAGTTGCAGAAAGAGTTTCGGGTCTTCGTCCAAATGCTCAGCACCCCCATGGCCAAGGAGGCAGCTCTTGGTGCCCCCGGGGCCTGCCGTGGCTTGCATGGCCCTGCGCCTCCCCACGGCCTCCGCTGGGCACGCCTGGCCGGCTCTCCCTTCCCGGCACAGGCGGGTGGGGCGGCTCTCTTGTCTCTCTTGCGTGGCTTCGCAGAGCCCTCCAGCTTTTCCTCCTGCACTAGCTTCTACTTCATGTGGCCACAGCTCCCCTTTCCTTCTGGGCACTCCTCGAAAGTCACTTTAATTCCTCGGAAGACGTTGCAGTCGAGGAGCAGAAATGCTGGAGTAAACCTGTGTGCACTCACAGCTCCCAGTGCAGCCTGTGCAGGAATGAGGCCACATCCTGGTGATTCCCACTGTCCCCTGGCACCCAGCACAGGGCCACCACCCCCGCCTCTGAGTCTCTGGAAGGGCCCTTGTCTTTGGACTCAGCTACTCCTCAGGCTCGCTGCCCCAGCCCCGGGTCCCAGGAGGTGTGAGACTTCCTAAGTGGTACTGATGCTCTCACGCTTCACAGGACTGACCCCTTGACCGTCTCTTCCAAAACAGGAGGCTCCTCAGGTAGGGGCACCCCATAGGAGGTTTGTGGGTTTTACAGGAATGGCTCTTGCAGCGCACACACAGTCATGTGTGCGTGCCTGTGTATGCTTGTGGATGTGTGCACGTGTTTGTGCAAGTCTATGAGTGTACACTGGTGTGTGTGTATACATGCATGTTTGCATGTATGTGAGCCTGTGTGTACATGTGAGCGTGTGCACGCATGGGTCTCTGTACACACACGTGTACATGTGCACACATAGGTCTTCATGTGTACACACACACATGCACACACGGATCTGCATGTGTATACGGCACTGGGCACATACGTGCATGTATGTGAGGCTGTGCGTGTACACATGCACTTGTGCACACACAGATCTGCAAGTGTATACATGCACATGCGCAGTGCACCCATGGGTCTCTGTACACACACGTGTGCATGTGCACGCATAGGTCTTCATGTGTATACACACACGTGCACACACGGATCTGCATGTGTATATGGCACCGGGCACATATGTGCATGTATGTGAGGCTATGTGTGTACACATGCACTTGTGCATACACGGATCTGCACGTGCACACACACGTGTGCATGTGCACACATGGGCCTGCACATGTATACACACATGTGTGCAGGTACACTCAGGGGTCTGCGTGTGCATGCACACACGTGCATGCTCTGGAGTGCACGTCTCCCAGGGGCAGGTGTGGGGCGGTCATAGAATGTTCCAGACTTCTTGGCACTGCTGCCGTCGTCTGACCCGGCGGGCAGGGTCCCTCATGCTTTCAGGTTCCTTCACCCCATTTTGAATTCTGTTATCATTCTCCCGGGTCGTGTGTCTGAATGCTAACTATGGAATGGCAGGCAGCTTCCCCAAGGGAACCCCTCTGTTCCCGTGGAAATCAGGGTCTGAGCACAGAATAATTGGAGGTGTGTGGGGAGCGCAGGCTGCCACCGACCCTCATGTAAACGGAAGGCACTCTCCCTGCAGCACATCTGTCAGTGTGCTCCGTGCTGGCGGCCGACCCCGAGCGCTCGTTCGGGCAGTCCTCGTGACCGGAGCAGGTCCTCCTCACACCTGCTCTGATGGGCTAAAAGCAAATGAACAAATGCACTGAACGAAAACCACATAATTCAATGACACTGCTTTTAGAATAGATACGTCCATTCTCTACCTTTACCATGGGAATAGGAGGTGATGTTGAAGACACTGATGAATTTGGGGCCCGGCGTGGCCTGGATACCGGCCGTGCTGCCTGGAGGCCAGGCCGTGGCCGGCACGCTGTCCAGTCTTACGCACTGAGCTGCTTCTGTCTGTGGCAGGGGCACTGTCCGCAGAGCGCTCTCCTTGCTGGGAAAATAACATAAATCCTAACAACACTGGAAACACGGTCTTTGGAAGCAGGTGTTGTTCAAGGTGCAATGGTGACAGGCAGCGTGCCCCGCTGTCCAGGCGTGCGCTCACGGCGGTTCTTTCCGGCTCTCCGTGTGGAAGATGCCGTGCGTGGCCAGCGTGGCGCCTGTTTTACCTGCTCTGAGCGTCGTCCGGGCAAGAAGGGCATCAGCTGCGCCTTCACCGGGTCTCCACGTGGCCTCTCCTAGGGGCTTGGGCTGTGTGGCGTTTGGGAAGCCTGAACTGTTGGACGGCCAGCTGACCCACCTTTTCAGTCAGAGAAACAGGCCAACAGGTCACGTGGTGCAGGAATGACCGTGAGGGCAGGCACACGTGACCACGGGGCTGGCCAGACGGAAGCTCAGTAGGATCTCTGGGTGACACATTAGCAGCAGAATTCCTTCCTCCCAGGAGACCTGACTTTGCTCCCGAGGCCTTCGGCGATTGGAGGAGACCCCACAGCACTGACGGCCATCTGCTTTACTCAAAGTCAACCGAGCGTACGTGCCGATCACATCCGTAAACCCCTTAGCAGCAACATCCAGACCAGTGTTGACCTAACAACGGGGCACCATGGCCTGGCTGAGCGGACCCATAAAATAACCGTGACGCTCTCTCATGGAGGCTTTTTAATGGTTGACAGGGGTGGAGATGGGGTCCGATGAGTGCCACGTGTCCACCTTCCCTCGGAAGGACAGACCTCACAGCGAGCTGCCCACATGTGCTGTGGATTTTCCGTGTCCCCTTGGCTGGGCCACAGCACCAAGAGACTTGATGACACTTTATTGTGGATGTTGCTTTGAAGGTGCTTTAGGATGAGACTCACATTTAAATCAGCTGACCAAGTCACATAGATTATCCTCCGTACGTGGGTGGGCCTCACCCAATCAGTTGAAGATGCCCAGAGAGAAGTCCGAGGCCCGGCGTGGAGGGGATTGTGCTGATGGCCTCCCTGGAGCGGCTGCTGACCGCCCTGCAGATTTCAGGGGAGCCAGCCTCTTAGCTCTCCCTCCCTCCCTCCGTGCACACACCCCCGTTGTGCGGTCTTTCTGGAGAACCCCGGAAGTGGGATGTGCATTCACACACCCCAGCGCGGGTACGGATGCCCGCATGGGCACTGGCCACATGGGAAGGTGTCACGCAGGCTTCTCCGCATCCCTCCAGCACCTGGGAATCAGGGGCCCGGCGCTGTCACCTTACAGGTGAGACAGCTGAGGCAGGGGTGGGTAGATGCGTCCCCATGTGGAGACAGCAGCTTCCCCAGGCGACGGGTCTGGGTGCGGAGTCCCTGCTGACCAGGCTGTAGGTCTAGCGGCTTGGTGTGCAAACCGTGGGTCTGTCTCTGTGCGGGGCCGGACGCGGGGTCTGCTGTGGCCGGCGGCGTCTGGAAGCTAAGGGTGGAGCCTCTGTGCCCCTCCCTCCCCAGGCCGCCGCTTCCTCCGCAGCTCGTCTTCCTCCCTCGCACGACCCGCGTCTGACTGAAGGGGTTTTTACACGGTGCTTCTGGAGGCCTGGAGCCTCCTTGTCTGCACGGAGCGCGAGTGTGCACCCTCCCAGCGCAGGGCCTCCGCGCACGTGTCCGCCCGGCCCTGCGTGTTTCTTGTCTGGGCACGTGTCTGCGTGTTTCGTGTCTGTGCGTGCTGGGCCAAGGGGACCTTTCTGGTGACCCACGGCTTCCAGACCCACCACCCTCCCCAGAGCTCCTGAGGCAGATGGGTTCTTCATCTCCTGAGACCGTGGGGCCCACAGAGCACAGACCACACCTCTTAGGCCAGTGTGGGGTGGCTGCCACAGAGAGGGTCCCCTGGCCGTCCACACCCACACTTGGGCTCTGGTGCCCCTGAAGCCCCATCCCCGTTATCACATCCCCACCTGCATGTCTCCTGCGGGCTAGGCTGCAGGGGAGATCCGACCGTCCCCACCTGCCCCCTGTCCTGCGGCCCCAGGCCACTCCCTTCTCACTACATGGGCTCTGGAACCTCCTTGGCTTGGTGCTTGTCCCCTCCCTGCATCCCAAACCCACACAGGGCCATCTGCTGCATGTCTCACGCTTGAATCCCAGCAGACTGAGTTCCTCATTCAGCTCTGGGGCATCGGGGTAGAGAGACCTGGCTCCTCTGTGGGCAGCAAGAATCAGGGGTCGTGTGGATCGGGTGTGCGGCACGGGCTGGTGGATGGGCGTGGTGGACGTAGTGAGGCGTGTGTGAGCACGGGGCCTGGTGGGGACAAGTGACGGTCACAGTGGTCGTCCGTGAGGGCCAATGCCATGTGGCTGTCCCCGCATCGCTCACACCCTCCTGGGCAGGTGGTGTGGCCAGGCCATGGCCCACTGATGAACCCTGACTGAGAGCAGCAGAGTTGCGTCTACGGTGGGTGTAGGGAAGCCGGTGAGTCTGCTCCACTTTCTTTCTCCTTCTGCTGTGACCTCGGTGACCTCCCGCGGGAGCGCAGGGGCCGCTGCACGGAAGGGCCTGGAAGACACAGACACTCCTTTTGGACATGATGTCCAGAAGCAGGCTTCCATTGCGCCTGGCCGTGGGGCTGGGCTGGGGTGCCGGATGGCGGTCCCTCTGGCTGAAACCAAGGCTGAATGGCCCTCACTTCCGAGGTTCTTGCTGGGATGCGGGAGCCGAGGGGAGCGTAGCTCCCTGCCCCTGCGGTCAGGCCCCCGTTCAGGACACCCAGGGATGGATTTCCCACACAACCATGTGCTGTGTGGCCTCTCCCTGGAGACAGGAAGACTGGTTTTCTTAAACCGGATCCTTTAGCTCCTTTTTCTGGGTAACATGAAGAGGGAGCCCTGAGATTAAGTTAAAGACAATCTCTCTCCACTCACACTGGACATCCAATCTGTGAGCTTGGTTTTCCTCTGGCCCGGCTCTAGATTTGATCTCTACGGGATGCCTAAAACTGCATATTAAAAATTAATATTGTATATCAAGATATACATAATGACATAATAATAATTGATGTATTTTAAAACATAACCTAGTGTTTAAGTTTCTTGGTAAAGGAACAAGTCCAGGGACAGTCTGTGGTTTCGTCGGCATCTCTAAAGGACCTATAGCATCAGATGCTGAGGAACTTGGCTTGACGTGTGTGTCCTGACATTTGGTTCTTCCCGGGCTAACGGTGATCAAACCAGTGAGGACACAGGTCGCGTGAGTTTGAGTGATGCCAGGCGTCCAGCGTGGCACCTGGCCGTCCACTCCCGTGGCCAGGCAGCCTCCCTGGGGCCTGTGGGGAGAACAGGTGCTGCCCACCACCCTCTCCTGCAGGTCGGAGACTCCGAGCCCAAGGAAGACAGGGGGCGGTTCCCGAGCGTCCTGTTCACGGGAGGCTGTGGGTCCTGTGCTGCGTGTGAGCAGCTAGACGAGCCATCCGTCCACACAGAGCCGTGAAAGACCCACCGGTCAGTAGGGTTAGACTGATCGCCAGGCCACAGCTTGAGGAGGCACCCAACAGAGCTTTCCAGGGGTTCCTGGCCCATGGGTTCGTAGAGCTCCTGAACCCAACACCGCCTAAACAGAACAGCCAGGTTCCCAGCCCGCTGTTCAAACGGGCAGGATTCGCCCAGCTGGAAGTGTGTATTTCTTCACCGTGTGAGCCGTGCTATGCCGGCCACAGGGGACTAAGGTTGCCGAGTGGGGACACAACGGAGTGCTGACGGCTGGGCTCACCTGCCTCTCCAGAGGTGGGCGCCGCCGGCGATGACCCGAGGAGGGAGAGGTGACAGGGGGAGTGCTAAGGCAGGCTCCTCATTGACAGAGACCACACACCCCATGTGATGCTCTGTTTTGTCTTCACTGCGGGAAGGTAACCTACTCCTTTTGGATGGAGGGCCTTTCTGGTTTTGACGTGCTACATGGTGTAGCCAGTAATGGACTGCTAAACTTCCTCCAGCATCTCCTGTACCCGTGGGGGAGGTTAATCTAGCGTCACTCCATACGTTAACATATGACTGCACCATTTCGTGCATACACGTCTACATGGACACATGGAGCTCGGCTCCATCTGTCTCATCTCTGTGTTTTAAATATTTAACACAAAGAGCACAATGTTATGGGAAAAGTGACTTAAAATCTAGACACTTTGGCCTGAAGAAATAGTTTTGTCTGTTTATGTTTAACTTCTCTTATTTTTAGCAACAATAAAAACACACATGCACAGCCACAGCTCTGCAAGCCGCTCGGCTGTTCTCTTCTCTGCGCGACACAGCGTCATGGACATCCCTTGGGTTGTGAGTCCTGCAGTGCTCCAGTTTCTCAGTGATGAGGGGAAATTGAGTTGCTTGTGTGCACGTGTGTATATGTGAGAATACGTGTGTGAACACGTGCCCGGGAATGTGTGTGAATGTGTGTGTGCATGCGTGAATATTGTGTGTATGTGTGAGAATACGTGTGTGAACACGTGCCCGGGAATGTGTGTGAATGTGTGTGTGAATATTGTGCATGTGTGAACATGCATCAGTATGTGTCAATGTGCATCTGCATGCACATGTGCATGTGAATGTCTGCATGTGTGAATGTGTGTGTCCATGTGTGTCCATGTGCATGCATGAACATGCATCAGTGTGTATGAATGTGCATCTGTGTGCATGGGAGCTTGCTGCAAGTTCCAGCACTGGCGCCTCCTTGGTGTTTCATCTTGTCCTTGCAGGAACGCCTGCAGTGGTGCATCCTACCCTTTCCACGCATGAGGACACAGCTGGCGGTGGTGCAGCCTGAAGACCCACCAGCCCGCGGAGGACCCAGCCCACAGTCTCAGTGCGGCACGCGAGCGTCACATGCCTTCCCACCTGCAGGCTGGGCTACCTGGGGCCGGGCCCTCCCACCTGTCCTGAGCCTTCTGCAGGCCAGAAGCAGTCCTGCCTTTACCTCGACTCCTGGGCCGCAGCCCTTGCTTGCCTCCCCCGTGCCTAGAACCTGTCTATGCTTCAGCACAGCCGGGAGCAACCCACGGCCCTGGCCGCCACACATGGGATCCCAACGCTGCTAGGGCATTTGGGTCATTTCCTTAGCCACCCAGCTGGCTGCAGGTCCGCCCTCACCTGGCTTCCCTTTCTTTTCTCTAAATTGGCTCCGGGCAACATCCATCTGCACAGGCGCATCACACACACCCACACACCCGTGCACACGCATGAACACGTGCACACAGAAGAAACACGCATCACACGTGACCCATGCACACACATGAACATGTGCACACAGGACACACATCACATGTGCACACGCATGAGCACATGCACACAGAAGGACACATGCATCACACGTGCGCACACACACACCCACGCATACCCATGAACACATGCACACAAGACACATGCATCACATGCACATACACATGAGCACATGCACACAGAAGGACACAAGCATCACACGTGCACACGCACATACCCATTCACACACATGAACACGTGCACACAGAAGAACACATGCATCACACATGCAAAAGCACACACTCACATACACTCACACACAACACTCAGAACACACCCGTAAACACTCAAACACATACACACGCACACTCAGATCCACAGACGGACGTGGAGCGGCAGGACACGCACCTGCTGTGTTGTGAGCCCCTCGGGGCACCTGGGCTTCACAGGGACTCTGCAGGTGTAAGGCCTGGCAGGCCTCCAGGCACGCGGAGCTGGTTCTTGCTCCAGCTGTCCTGCAGCAGGGCAGACGCAGCTCTGGTGCGGAGACCTGCAGAGGCAAACGGAAGCGCCCACTCGGCTCAGGATGCCTGGACTGAGTTCACCAGTGAGCAGAAGGCACAAGGAGCACCTTGGCACAGGAGGCCGGCCGGGGATCTGACCCAGGGTCTCCAGGATCCCAGGCCGCCTTTCGAGGGGGAGATGGCTCCCCTGAAGGGGGGCGGGGACACCAGCGGAGCCCCAGGAGAGGGAAGGCAGGTGTACGGGCTGTAAAAGACAGCGTGTGCGGTCTTGCCTTTTAGAGCTTGAAAACCAGATGGTGAAAGGTAGTGTGTAAATGGAATCCTGTACAATCATTCCAGGTCCAACAGAGGACGACGAACTAGGATGAGGTCGAGCCAGACGTGGCACCTCCCCCATGTCCCGCGAGAACTGAAGCTCTGGGGATTCGAGGCGGGGCTTCTGGTCACTTGTTCCCTGGTGAGTGTGCACAGAAGAGCGCCCGATACCTTACTGCTTCACGCATCCTACTGGACCCCTGCCGTGGGCTGGGCACCACGCCAGGCAAGGGGCACCTGGTGGCCAGCACCCCGGGACCCCTGTGCTCACGGTGGTCAGGCCTGAGGAGAGAGACTCAGCCGTGGTCTAGGCCTCAGGCGTGAGGTTCAGGAGAGGTGGGGATCCTGCCCAGCTGTGGCCGGTCCCCTCGCAGGGGACGCTCAAGGTCCTGCCTGCATTTGGTAACTCGTCTGTTTCTTTTTCCTTTCTCCTTAGAGGACAAGAGGGAGATGATGAGAGTATGGAACAAAACCAGGCCACTGTGCAGACGACCGAGTCCACCAAGAGAAGGTTGCGCTGAACCCCTACGTGGCTCCCCAGGCCACTGACCTGTCCGCTGCTCCACGAGAGGCCCAGAGCTGCCACTTAGTCCTGCTGCCGGCTGATTCCCAATGAGGATTTTATTTCACAGTAGCTGGCGAGAGAACCGGCCTGAATCCTCTCAGCTCCCCGGCTGGCTTAGTGGAGGTCTGCCGCTGTGCCACCTCAGAGCTGGGTTTACGGACGAGGCCCGACGTCGCCGTGCCGCTTCCGGGTGGCCAGGCGGAAACTGGCAACGTGACTACCGTTCAGTCACCTTCGCACACAGTCCTTGCCGATCGAGGCAGTCCTGGGAGAGCACCCGCTGGATGCTGCAGGGGCCTCCCCCTTCGCCACGGCCTCCCTCCTGCTGCGTTGTGTGTCCCCCACACACTCACTAGTGGATGAGTGACGAGGGGCCGCCTTCTGCTGCGTGTAGAGCGAGGGTCCACGGTGGAGAAAGGGCTTCCTAAAGACGAGCGTCATGCTGAGTTCTGACGAGAGACCCTGAGGCCGCCAGAACGGGCCCAACCTGCTGCTCTACAAGTCGGTGACTGCTGGGTGGCTCAGGCAAGAATTTGGTGTCCTCTGGGTTATTGGGACATAAAGGTGAGGACACCCAGGGAACTGAAATGAGGACTGGTCGCTCTGTAGACAAAACTCACTCTCTACAGCAGCAGCTCGGGTTTCTCAGGGGCCTGAGGACGCGAGACTTTGTCAGCCGCAGCCGAGCCATCCTCTTCCCCCAGGTCAGTGCTTTCCCTCTCCCCGGGGGCCTCTGGATGTTTGCAGGGTGCCAGCCAGAGCTTACCCATTCCTCCAGCTGGCCAGCGACAGGGGGCCCACGACACACAGCAGCACACTGCACCTTTCTGCACCTCACCACACCACACCTCACCTCACCGCACCTCAGCACACAACACCACACCACACCTCACCACACCTCACCTCACCACACCGCACTCACAGTTCCACAGCACAGCACACCTCAGCCCCCACCCTGCACCTCTTCCAACCCCAGCCCAGCGGGGCGCTACCTGTGAGTCCATGCTGGGACCACCAGGGTTCCCCAGGAGGGGTGATGGCCATCCACCCAGCTGGAGGAAGAAACAAATGTTTGTTTGGACAATTTGCATCCGCTCCTTCATACTACTTCTTCAAACTGGATAAAAGAGAACTCTGTATAATATACACAGAAACTCCTGTTACTGGTGCAATCTTAAATATTTATACCGCGTACAAACAATGCCAAGGAATTCCCTCCAAGCCATATATTGACTTAATAAACATGGGGCCATTAGGTAGTGTTTGTCTTAGTTATACATGACAAGTTATTGATTATAGTAGGCTGAAATCTGAAGGCCGGGATTGCAAGATCAAGATTTTTGTATACAACATGCTGCTGGATTTGGCGGCCATGATGAGCTGGGAGGTTGATGCTCCGCACTGTTGATCTCAGAGGCCACAGATGTGCAGACTTCAGGAGCCTGGGGCCTCCCTGTGCAGCTGGACGCGGAGCAGCCCAGCCTCGCGTGTGCGATGGGTGCCTCCTGTCCTGCGGCAGGACGCACCTCGCGCACTGGGGCTGCCGAGGGACCCTGAGGCACCACCTCCCCCGTGTCCCCCAGCAGTGACTCTGGATTCTTCACAGAAAGAAGAACTGGGAGAGAACGGGTCCTCTGCTCCGCAGCCCGCCCCCCGCCCCCGCCAGCTCTGCGCCCTCAGTAGCATTTCCCTGGCAAATTCCGGTATCTGGAAGAGGAAAAAGAAAGCAAACACAGCTTAGCTTCCTCCCACAAAAAAGTTTAGATATTTCTGAAGTACATGTTTCATTTTCATATTATTTATCTCTGGAAATAAAGAATAGCCCCCAACAAGCCCCCTAGAAAAAACAAACGCCTCTCACTCTCCAGTCCCACTTATAAAGCGGTCTTCCGTACGCCTCATGCCACCCCCAGGCTCTCAGGTGCCGGGCGACAGAGTTCTCAGGCTGTCGATTTTCGAAGTAAGTTCCCACGGCCCTACTGCACAGTGGGTTCTGGAGAAATGGGAACGGATGACGGCAAAGCGTCTCAGTGAGTAACACGGGGCGGGAAGAGATACGTGCACGTAGATGAAAGCGCCGGGATTCAAACCGTCTGCGACAACTGGCCTCTTCTGATCTTGCTCACCGGACGGGAGGACTTGGGCCCCCAGCTGGGGGAGGAGTGTGTGCAGGCGCGATCGTCCGCGACCACACCCTAGCGCCCCAGGAGCCCCGGGGGCTGTCCCGTCCTGCGGGCTTTCGGGGCAGCCACGAAGTCTGCTCCTCACGGAGCACATCCGTGCCTCCGCTGTCACCATCTGACCCGCGGGTGTTGGGCCTGCTCGCCAGGCCCCACTGTGCGCGTCCCGGAACTGGCTGTGAGGGGATCCCTTACACCTCAGAAAGTGACAAGTGTTTTAAATCAGGGCTCTGTCTTCCTTTCAGACGGCAGGCTGTTGAACACTTACCAGCTCCTCACTGCCTCTGACCGCCTGTCTTCCCAACCATGGAGTCATTTTCCTCGGCATCCACCCATTTAATCCGACCGTTCCCGTAAGGCGGATCTGCTTGAAAATGACCAGGGGAAGCCGGGCAATTGGGCGGAGCAGGAACTGGCTGACGCAGGACCCAGGCAGAGGGCTCCGAGAGCAGAATCCCACTGGAGTCTTATGATTTTTCTTTTTCCATTTATTTACAGCTGTCTCACCCACACCTAATTGATATGAATTTTCAGTGAATTTTCCCCTTGCGGTCTTTTCAAAGCATTCATCTTAGATTTTGTGGACAGGATGACTCCATTTTAGTGCACATATTGGATCAGAATGAGAATAAAATTAGGCAATTATACTAGCAAGTCTGACCGCAACAAATCTCTGCACTCTGGCTGTGCACATAGCTAGGCTAGTGGGACGGAGTGCACGTCCCCTCAGGAGAGGAGGGCCTGCTGGGCTCCAGGGACCGGGACACGAAAGCCTCTGTGGCCGTGTTAGGGCCTGCGACCTGCTCCAACTCTCCTCCTCCTTCTTGGGATCCCTTGGAGCACTTTCCTAGCTTTGGGAGAACCTCCCTCCACGGAGCCTCAGTCCGCCAAGCCTCACACTCTTCTACAAAGCTCGTGAGTTGCTGGGAGGGAGGTGCGTGAGTGCGAGCCGCTGAGAGCACTTGGGGCCAGGTGCCTGCGTGCCCCAACTTCAGAAACAGTTTGTGGCTGACAGAGGAGCCCCGCCTTCCCCAGCAAAGGGACGGGACCCACACTGGGCCGGGTGGAAAGGCTCCCAGGACTCTAAAGTTGAATGATACCAGGAAAGAGAAATTAAGTCTTGGGTGGATTTATTCTAATGTCAAGGGGGCCCTAAGTGTGGGCCCAGAGCAAGTACAAAAGGAGGCGCGTGCAGTATCTACCTTAATCCTGGAAGGTTCTAAACTGAATTAATAAGCTGTTAAATAAAATATTCCTGTCTTTCTACATTGAGAACTAGAAATTCACAGAGAAAATTAAAGATGTGTAAAATTGTGGTTATTACTTGATAGAAACTGGCAAAATATCAAAGACAACTGAATTCAATTATTATTGTGTATGTTTGGGTAATCTGTTGATGAGTTGTTAATGTTTCAATTACATAAAACTAAAGGCATACAAAATTCATAAGGTCACATAGTTTGTCAAAACTATGTTGTTAAAAATCAAGATTTTCCTATTTATATTCTATTGCCATTAAAGATCTAATTTATGATCAGAAAGTGTACTTCCATTTATAATGTCCAAAATTGAGTACATAAACACCAAAAAATAAATTAAATATAAAGAAACAAAAAATTTTAAATTCTTCTAAATATGCAAAATTATATTGTAAAAATAGAGGCCATGCAAATTAATCATATTTAATTAATATCAAAATTTAGATTCAAATTTATTTGACTAAAGCTACATTTTAATTTAATTTTTAAAAATTTCAATTAGATCTTATCAACTGTTTTGGAAAATAAAACTTCATAATTAGCCATCTAAAATTGGTATCATGCTTCATTCATGTGGCCCTAGAACTACAGATTTGAGTATCGAATTGTTTGTCTTGCCTCCCGATCCTTGCTGTCCCACGAATTGTAGTAAACACGGAACCAATTCCTGAGTAGGTCATTCTGGACAAAAACAGAACCCAGAAGAACAAGGAGATGGATTCTTGGTGCTACCGACAAATAACATTCTGCTACGTAGGGATCTACTGTTTTCAGGGATATCCAAGTGAACAGACCTAACACCTTCATTTTTCTTTTCTTTCACCCGACTTTTTCTGTGGCTTCAATCAGTACTTCCCCAACCACCTGGGGTGAAGACCAGAGTTTTCAAAATCTTATTTTCTATTTGTTGTTCACTTTTGAAAAGTACAATAAAGTGAGTTCCTTGGAAAATGAAATAAAAAACAAAGAAAACGCAAGCTCCCATTATTTGTCAGCTTTGATAGACATAAAACTGCCTTCTCAAGTGTCCGAAGCCGTTCCCCAGGGTCTGCTCTCAGTATCCGTGGTTCTCTGCCATGGTCCAGTGGCCAGTGTCCACCCTGTGGTGGGACGCAGCTGCCTTTGTGCGGGCCGCAGGGCAGGGACATGGGGTGGCTGCTCCGGGCCTCCAGCCTGTTTGCGAGGGAGCGGGTGTCTAGGGTTTGGGTTGTGTTGGTCTCGACCCTCAGTGACACAGATGGCCACATTTATTCCACACACGTATGTCTGGTCCCGAGTTCGTGATCTGTGGACCCCAATCAAGTCGCAGGCTCCTGCCCATGCCGGCACCCCATATATCTGTGGGGTCTCCCTGCCCCTCTCTAGCCCTTGGCCACTGGCTTCCCTGTGTCCCTCGGAAGCTCCCTTTGTGTTGAAAGCCCTGGCACACGGGACTGTCCCCACATGGCCCTACATGGGCGGGGGGGTGGGGCGGGGATGCGACATGCTGCTCGTTCACAGCAGGGCGGCCCTGCGCCAGGCTGGCCTCATGTTCTCAAGCAGGAGAGATGCCCGCTCGGAGCCACCTTCCCTGGCTGTCCATGCCTTCCTGGGAAGTGCGGCCCGTGTCCCCACCCAGGGCGGGGTCCTCCGGGTCACTCCAAGCTGGCATTTTCATTTCACTTCCGCCGATGAATCTCACTGAGAAAGCTCTCCTCCTGCACAGTGGTTCAGAGTGAGAAAGCCCGGAGGTGCGGTCACTTTTTGTAAACCACACTTCCAACCACAAGGTGAGTACACGTTTGCCTGTGCCTTTTAGGGAATGGGCGCCCTCGTTTCTGGGGCATAGATGGCACGAAACCACCGGGAGTGCCCGCGCATGGATGGGTTTGGAATGTAGAGGGTCTGCGGCCCGGCATGGAGAACACCCACTTCCTCTTTGGAGTCAATGCTGCTCTGAGTGTTGTCTGGGGTCCAGCTTGCTGAAAACCCAGCAGAGGTGACGGTTTCATTGGCGTGCACTTGAAGACAAGGTGCCCGGCTGAGCCGCTGGCTAGGGCGGATTTCTGCAGGTACTCATCATCTCTGGCTGACGAGGAGGGGCAGACAGTGAGGAAGGGACCGTCTTATTCCAGCACCAGCTCCCTCCACCTACGCTGTGAATCCGAGGCCACCTGAGCGTCCTGCCGCCTCTGCTCTTCGGCCCCCACTCAGGATCCATGCCAGCATCCTGCCCTCGTGTGACCCGAGGAATTCCTGCCCCTCCGCCCGACGAGGGGCGGCCATAAAAAACAGAGAAATGGTGTCTCTACATTGGCATCTTTTTGTATATGCTAGTGGAAAAATGGAGCTTGTATTTAAAATAAAAGAAGCATGTCTTCTCAGAACTGGGAAAAAAATCCCCAGATGGCATTGCCCAGATGCACAAATACCCGTCGTGTGTTTTAAGGCTGTTCCCTGGTATGCTTCCTAGAACTGAAGCTTGGGCTCTGGTCGGAAGCCTACGGTGTTCCCGGGTGGTGCTGTGATCGGGGGACCACTCATCTCAAGTCCTTGGTCCTGGGGTGGGCTGTGTCTGCCATTGCCGCGCAGCGGGTGGGGGTGATGGGGCCTTGCACTCGGGTCTCTGCCCCGACTGATGAGCTAAGGGACTGCAGGCTGGATGCTTCACTCTGGGTTCTCCTCTGCTGAATTGGGTCATTCCACTGCAGAGTATTTGGGAGGATTCTACACAAAATGTGTGGGGAATGGGACCTCAACACAGGGTCGAGGGCCTGATGGAGATGGGGAAGGAAGACCTGAGGGTCTCTTTATGGTGACGGGGAAACCTGAGCACATAGCGCTCACTAAGTTCTTCTCTCCTTTCTCTCCACCCTGGTTAAACGCCCAGTTTACGGGTGGGGGTCCCCACGCCTGACACTCTCAAGACTAACCACCAATTATTTATAACCTACAAATACCTCTTGGATTTCCCATGTTCAAATGCATGTGGAAAGCCATTCTTAATTATTTTAATAAATGTTTATTGTATGCCTAGTGTGCGCTAAGACCTGGGGATATGAAGACAAATAAAAACCGGCTCGTGCACAAATGTCTGACTCCCATGGCGAGTGCTGGTCAGATACTGTGGAGGAAGAGGCCTCCAGGAGCTTGCCACTGGCCCACGCCAGGTCACTCTGCCCCTGGCGTCTCTCCTGCGGGAACGGTCCTCTTGCGGGGACCCTCAGGGTGACTGTGCCACCAGGAGCATGGAACTGTGAGCAGCATGACCAAGGTAATAGCCAAGGGATGAAGCCAGAAGCTGCCCCCTTACAGGGGCTCCACGGGCCGAAATATGAACGGTCTGGAAGCTTTATGCTCCCTGGTGTTTTTTATAAGTTCATAAAGTGACTCTTCCTTTCAAAAAAGGATGTGTTTAGGAAGCTAAACTGTTCGCTTTTTTGAAATGAATGATCTATTTTACAGAGCTTAAAAGTATGTCCAGCCCGCCTGCAGTAAATCCTTCCCTGGCCGTAATGGATAATGTAAGCAACGTGGCTGCCACTTAAACGGGGCCAGGGGTGGGGGGGCACCGCCAGCAGCGTTTGAAACGCCTCTGTCATTCTAAACAGAAACAGATGTCTGAGCAGCAGAGCTGCGCAGAAGTCATTCTTCAAACAGTAGATTAAAACATCTGTCAGGAGGGCCTGGAGGGACCCGGCCAGCAGCAGCCGCCACAGCTGGGCCTGCCAATCACACGCTTCCAGGGGGCGGTGGGTGCACAGAGGGGGCCGGGAGGAAGCCACACGCCCTGTCCCCTTCCAGCTGCTCTCGGTCTCACTGTCAGGA
>NW_022589712.1:552821-561809 GCF_004348235.1 Phoca vitulina | reverse complement strand
CCCCTGTCCACCCCCAGCCCCTGTCCACTCCCGGGCCCTGTGCCACTGGCCTCTGTGACCCTGCTGGCTTCCCTTGGGTCTTCATGCTCTTTCCCGGTACTCAGGGCCCCCTATTGCTGAGGCCCTGAACAGATTGCGCTCCTGGTGGGTCTCTGTGTCCCTGGCCTTGTGTGGGGACCCTGAGCACGGTGACCTTCTGGGACAGGGGCCTGGCTTCATCACGTCGTGTGCCAGCATCTTAGAACCACAGGAAAAGACAGCGGCCCCGCCTGTGGCCCAGCACAAAGGCCAAGATTCAGGGGTCAGGGCAGGGGTCAGGAAAGAAGTGTGTGGGGGATGCTTGGACTGAAGATGCCCTCCTTTCCCTGCCTCCTGCCCCTCCCCCAGCACAGCCCCGCACCAGCCAGTGCGTCCTCGGGAGGTCAGCGTGGAGGGGCTCTCTGGCCTGAGGGGGACCCTGCAGTCACCGTGGGGGAGGGCGCCTGTGGGCAGGTGGTCTCCGTGCCCCGCGTGCGTCAGCCCCCGCAGCCTGAGCTGGCCCCGCCCTTACAGGTTGTTGGAAGTGGTTTCACGAGGTCTCATGGCATCAGAACATTCTGGTTTTATTTTTGTCGTATTGTGAAAGTCTATTTGGGTAGGAAAAGATACAGGCTTTCTTTTCAGTGTATGATTTCTTCTTTGCTCTTCAAATAATCAGCTGCTGTGCCGCCTTCAGGCCTCTGGACTTTGCAGCCTCAGGCTGATGGGTGGGAGGACGCAGGAGACGCCCGGGGGCAGGCCACACCCTGCCCCACCCGGACACGCGAGGTGCTGCGTTCAGGGACGAGCCAGCGCGCGGTGTGCGGCCCTGCAAGGGCTCTGGCGGCCTGGTGTCCAGACTCAGGTCCCCCCCGCCCCGACTTGGCCTCCCTGCTCCCCGACTCAGCCCCCCCGCGCCCTGACTCGGCCTCCCTGCTCCCCGACTCAGATCCCCGCGCCCCGACTCAGTCCCCGTGCCCTGACTCAGCCCTCCCCGTGCCCCGACACAGTCCCCCGCGCCCCCACTCAGCGCCCGCGCCCCGCTGTGGCTGTTCTACCTGCTGGTCTCGGGCCCCTCCCCACACACGGCGGGGTTTACTAGGCTCTGATTTACACCGACGTCCTGGGCCACCGCTCCTCGGCAGCCCCTCGTCCCCGCGGGCCGGGCCCCCCAGGCGTCTAACACTTTCTTCAGCAGGAGCTGGGCGGTCACTCGGAGGGTCACCCTGCCCTGGCTCCTCCAAACCCTCTGTGGGTAAGACTGAAAATCGTGCCCTGACTCGTGAAGAGGCCAACATGCTGGTGAGACAGAGAACCAGAGACACGGGGCCGCGGAGAGAATGTGCGCCCGACGCCAGCCGTCACTCCCTCCGGTGTCCTCTGCCGCTGGCTTCCCCAAGTGGGCTGGAAATGAAACCCAGAGGAGCAGTGGGGTCAGTCTACAACAGCCGCCAGCCCTGGGGAATATGTTAGGCCATCTTAACAAATGCATAGGGTCCCAAAGAAAGGAGGTGCAAGACCCATCTTACTCCGCACTCAGGCAACTCCTGGAGCATTGTGCTCGCTGTGGTCAGCACAGAAGGAGGCCACGGTCAGTTCCCTGGAGACTGGACTATGTCCTTCCCCTACATCTCATACACTAGGTCTCCCACACCTAGTGTAGTGTTGGCAAAGGGGTACTCATTCCCTCACTCTTTCATTGATGAAATGTATCCAAAATATGTTTTTGATCATCAGCTATGTGTGGGGCAACGTTACACGTCCTGAGATACAATCATGGATAAAAGATTGACGGTGATTGGCTGAGTGAACAATAGGAGCATGTTCAGACAGAGACAGACAGACAGACAGAAATTTATCTTAAGGAATTGGCTCATAAAATTGTCGAGTCTAGCAGGTCTGAAATTTACAGGGCGGGCCAGGAGGCTGGAGACTCAGGAAGGGTAGATGCTCGAGTAAGACCTTCTGGAGGAGAGTTCCTTCTTCCTCTCGAGACCTCAGATTTTTCTCTTTTATCTTCAACTGCCTGCATGTGGCCCACTACATGATGGAGGGTCATCTGCTTTGCTCCAAGTTGACTGATTTAAATATTAATCTCACTTGAAAATAACCTCACAGGGGCATCTAGACGGGTATTTGACCAAACCCTGGCTGCTGTGGTCCAGCCAAGTGGACACGTGAACTGGCCATCCCAGGGGTGTAAGAGCTATTGGTAAGTTTACGATAGTCAGCTTACGTAGAAAGAGAACCAGACTCATTCCGTGTGAGTCCAGGAGGTAAACTGGGACCAGGAGTGGAAACCGTGTGCTTCGGGGAGCTCCAAATGTCTGAGAGCAGCCAGTGATGGGGCCTGCAGGGTCTGGGAGTGGCTTTGTATGATCTGTAAAAAGCTCAGCTGGGCTTTGGAGCAGAGGCCGTAGATGCACCCCCGCCGGCAAAGGCCGCTCAGGCCATGAGAACCAGGCTGGCTGGGGCCGGCGTGGCCTGGGGTCCAGAGGAAGAGGAGGAGGGATGGGGCCACGGTGGGGGGTGGGGGCCCCCAGTCTCCCTCCAGATGCCTGCACAAAAGACGGAATCTTGTCTCATGACAACCGCAGAGGGACTCAGTAGGAAAGGGAGCCCCCGAGACACCCAGGGCAACAGTTCGGGGCACCCCACCTCCACCGCCCCCCCCAGTCCCTGTCTCCCTCGTGGGCAAGGGACAGAGCCCGCGCAGCACGGTCACCTGTCGCTGTGGGCCGCAGGCTGCTTTCACCCCACCTTCTCCGGGTGTGTGGATCCGAGCAGCGGGCCGTGCCCTGACATGGGCTGCGCTAATCCCACCATCGGTCACTGCCAAGGTGTGGACAGAGAGGCCAGAACCAGGGTCTGGAGGCGTCGTAGCCGCGTCAGACGCACTCAGCCTACCCGGGGCAGCTGTGCCGGGTCTAGAGCCTCTTGGAGGAGCTCGTGGAGGGGAGGGAGGGCGCTGTCCGAGGCTCCTCAAAGAGCAGGGCGGTCTAGCCCGAATACCTAGCAGGGACCTCCAGGCCTGGGGCCCTGACCAGGCATGGCTGGGTCTGGGAGCCTCCAGGCATGAGCTCGAGCTTGAGGGTTCTGTGGAACAGCTCCGGCCTGAGCATCCTCTGGGGCCACAGCTCTAGTCCTGCGCTGGGAGAACGCCTGCCCAGCTCTGAGCTCCGGCCTGGGGCCTGCGGTCGGCTCTGCTGAGCCTGCGGATGGGTGACTGCACAGGCCGGCCCGTGGTGCCCCCCGGGGGTCAGTGTGGCGGCCGCAACCCCAGGCCCCAGGCACCGGCCCTTGCCTCAGATAGCAGTCCCACTCCATCCTGTGAGCCCCCACACCAGCATCACTGGGCACCACCCCGGCCCCTGCCTCCTGTGCACCCCCAGTCCCGGGACCCTGCTCCAGCAGGACCCCCCGCCCCCGGCAGTCTCAGCTCTGTCCAACCCTGTGCACTCCAGCCCTCGGGGCTGCCACCTGAGCACAGGACCAAACAGAAGCCTCCCCTCCCATCTCACGTGTCCTACCTCTTTCTTCCCCTTTGCAGAAAACAAAATGCAACACCCAAGCAGTGGCCCCGCTTCCCTGGGCTTCTCTCCCCCACGTGCAGCTGTGGACTCCTTCTGTGCCGTCCACCAAAACCACTCTGGATAAACCCCCACGGCTCCTTGTTGCCAACCCTGTGGCTCCTTTCTCACTCCCCAGCAGCAAACGCCCTTCCCTGTGTGGCCATCAGGACAACAGAAGCCACCTTGGATGTTTAGAGATTCCTTTTGTAGGGAATTACTTACAGACGTCCTAGCAGAGCTGGGAGCCGGTGCAGAAGGCAGTGGGCCCAGGGACAGGCAACAGTGGGGAGCCCTGGTGCCCTTGGTGGGTGTCCCAGAGCCAGGGGCCCACCTCAGGGACCCAACCCCAGGGGCTTACCACCCCCAGCGACCCATCTACAGGGACCCACCACCCCCAGGGGCCCACCCCCAGAGGCCTACCACCCCCAGGTACCCACTCTAGGAGCCCACCCTCAGGGACCTACCTCCCCCAGCGACCCATCAACAGGGACCCACCACCCCCAGGGTCCCACCCCTAGAGGCCCACCGGAGACTGGTAACCCCACCAGCAGCTTACACCCCCACTGATGCCCCCGAGTGGGTTTGCATGCTGCATGCTGTCCACTTTCTGACCTTGCGTGGTGTCTGCCCTGGCTTGCTGCCAGGCGGGGGCCCGGGGAAAGGCACTTCCAGGATCAGACCCTGTGACCCGGGCCTGGAGCAGAGGGTATGTGACCACGGTGGCAGCAGACAAGTCCCCTCCTTCCCCGGGCGCACACACACCCCCCTGACGGGGTTCTGGGGTCCTAGGGTCCCCTCCTCATCCCCTTCAAGGCAAGTGTGTGTTTACAGTCTCTGATCCGACTCTGGCCGGGTCTCCACACATTTCAGGCCGATATAATCAAAGGTCCTCCCTGGGACCGTGCCTTCTCCGAGTGCCCTACACCCCGCTGCCCGTCGGGAACGAGGGCCCCATCCCTCCCTCTGGCTTCTCCGCTCCCCTCCTCACCTGCACAATCCTGAAACCCGCTAGCCCCCAGCTCTCTCCAGCTCCCCCCCACTGACACAGGCCGCCCTGCCCTCCTGGCCTGTCCTGATGTCTCCCATGTCCACTCTGCGGCCAGCATGCCCCCAATGCCATCACGTCACTCCTTCGCTCAGAACGCCTCTGTGGGCCACGTCCTGGTTCTCAGGGTAAACACTAACCCACAGGCGCTGGCCCTGCTGCACCTGCCGCGTCTCCTCGCCCGGCGGCCTCTCGCGTCTACACTCCAGCCACACTGAGCACCTCCTAGTTCCTCGAACCAGTTGTGCTGCCTCCAGCCCAGCGTCTTCGTCCGGATGGTCCTTGCTGATCCCTGGCCTCGGTCTGGCTAACTAATCCTCCTCATCTGTCTGTGCCCAGAAATCCCTTCCTGCAAGAACCTTCCGGGCCCCCAGCTCTGGGAGTGCCCTTCCGTGGGAATTCACGGCTCCGAGGGACCCGCGTCCCTAAATGGCCGAGCACGCCGCCACACCAGCCGTGGGCAGCCTCTGGGCAGCTCTTAGCTCCTGAGGCCCTGCACCTGCATCCAGCACTGGCGTGGGGCAGGTGGTCAGCGAGTCGTTCTGAATTTTAAACTAGTAAATGAATGTTGAGGAGAATTTAATCCACGTTACTTGGAGGAATAAAGGATTTTAGTCGTGTCTTGCTCTGTTTTGAGAAGAGCCCACTAAGGGGTCCAGCATGGGTATCGCCTCCCCCACGGGCTCCCCTTAACTCCTGGACTCGGCTCCCGCCCCAGGCTTCCAGGGGCCCCTCGCACAAGCCCCCAGGATGCGGCCCAAGTTGTCTGGAGGACAGGAATCCATCAGGGCTCCAAATCTGTCTGTCTGTTATCCGTCTGTCTATCATCTGTGTGTCTATCCATCATCTGTCTGTCTGTCTGTCTGCCATCATTAGTCTTGCTCTTGCTGTTACAATCATCGATCTATCTAAGACCTGCTCTTCTCGGAGAGTCCTCGGGACGAAGGGAGGGCGCGTTGCTCGTTCCGAACTGCGAGTGTCTGACAGAAGCCGGTCATCGTGTGTTTGTGATGCTCAACAGACACACGGTTGACCCTGAATCCTTAGGGGCCGGGCCCGAGGTGCTCTATTTGACGCACATCCTCCCAGCAGGCCTGACCACGCCTGCAGGTGGGACTCAGGAGCTATCTGGCTGTCAGCAGTCCCCAGAAAGAACGATCTTCTGGGCGAGCGTCCTGCCAGGACCGCAGGGCCCTGGCGGACACAGTCCGGAATGTGACGGACGAATGACCCAGGTGACACTGAAATGTCCTCCAAAATGGAGACTGCGTGATTCCCTCTCACCGGAAAGAGAGGGAGTGTCTCCCGCCGCGCTGGGGGCGGCAGGACTTCGGCCGCTGCTGCCAGTCCCTCCCGGCCTCCCGCCCCCGGGCCGCACTCCCGTCCGCGGCCTCCCGGCGCGCTGCAGCAGGTCCGGGGCCGCGGAGCCAACTGCCACAGCCGTAGCCGACACCGCACTTCCCAGTTTGGGCCTCCCCGTTGCCCTGCGCGGGAGGACGCACAGGACACTTGGCACAATTTCCCGCTGAGGCAACAAGCTCAGAAAGGCGTCAGTTGCCGGAAGAGCGCGGGCCGGTGGGGGGGGCAGGCATCGGGGCGGCCCCCGTGCCCTCCCCCTGCGCCTCGCGCCCTGGCCTGACCTTTCCAGACCAGGAGGATGCAGCATTCGTCAGGTCAGGGTGGTGACAAGTTGTGGCCGGGTTCGGGGCCCTCGCCGAGAGGCGGGTTTCTGAGAGCCGGCTTCCTGTCTTCAGACGCTCGGCCCAGCCTGGGGGGCACAGCTGTGGTTGTTCAGCCGGCGATAAAAAGCGCAAACAATGGGGGGAAGTGCCCATTGACCTGCTTTTTTTCTTAGTTATCACTGAAAAAATACCCTCTGAGCCCGCGGGGAATGCCCGGGGAGGCTGGGGCCTGGACGTGGGCTGGGGACACCCGTGCGCTCCAGGCTTGCTCACGGAGCCGCTCTGTGCTCGGAGCCTCCACACAGGCCCAGGCGGAAGGGACGTGTGCGGAACAATCTGGCTTGAAGCCGGGGACCACTCTGGTTTTATCTCTGTGACACTCCGTGGAAACACTTTTTCTCCGGGAAGGCCTTACTTTGGTTCTCCCATCCAGGCAGCTTCCTAGAGCCCCACTTAATGTGCCTCAGACCCCAGGACTGGGTGGTCCTGTCCTCTGTCAGGATCCTGGGGGCCACACGAACGATGGACATGCCTCTCCTCCCTCCCTCCGACCACCGTGGGTCATCCTGCGAGGGTTTCCAGGGGCAGCCCGCTGGGCCTGGGGCAGGCTGCATCCCGCACCCAGAGCCTGCCCCCACCCCAAGCAGACCAGCTCTTCTGTCTCTCTGGTGCTGCCTGGGGTCCTGGGGGCCCAGAGCCGCTGCTCGGGGGCTGGCATGCCACCCAGCCTTGGGCGCGGGTCCGCTAGGTGCCGGGCTCCCAGGGGCCCTGCGCTCACCCCTCTACCGATGTGGACGCCAGGGCGAGCTGTAGCAGGTGTTACGGGGTGTGTGTGGGTGACAGTGATGACGAGTGGGAGCTGGAGGGGCCATGGCTCAGGGGCTCCTCTCTCTCCTGGGCAGAAAGGGCAGCTTGGGTTTCACTGTATTTAGGATAAAATCGGGCTCCCTCCAGGCCCGCAAAACCCCAAGGCCACCCTGGCTTCACTGCTAGCCGAGGCTACAGACGCCCGGCCTTGTCTGTGGCCAGGACTCCGAGCTCGTCCCACCCTGGGTCTTGGCGGAGGCCACCCCTGCCCGGCTGCTCTGGATGGCACTGTTCACGCAGCGGCTCGAGCCTCATCAAGGTCCCGGGCCTCACGCCACTTCATCGTTGGCCCAAGCAGGCTGCTCTGTCCTCATGCCTGCCAGAGCCAGACTCCGCAGAGGAGGGGCCGCCGAGGCCTCTTGTCCTGCTCTGTCCCCGCACCCTGACCCCCGCCGTGGTGTGCGTGATTTGGGGGTGTTCGCGGGTCTGGAGTTTTGGGGCTGGGGTGGTGGGAGGAGGACGGAGGGATGATCCCTGACCTCCCTCTGCCGCGGGAAGCCCTGGTTCCACCCCATTCAGGCGGCGGTGGGTTTGGGAGCTGGGAGCACGGTGGCGGGGCCGCTATCGCTGCCGTCAGCTTGCCTCACAGTAGCACACGCCAAAGCGCATCCCCGGTGAAGGCGAGGGCCGCGGCCCAGGGCAGCGCGACCTCCTTTGGGACAGTGAGGGCTGTCGTGAACCACGGCCCCACGACCCTGGAGCAGGCCTGGCCCGGAGCAGGCTGTCGGCGAGCGGCTGCTGAGTGAGGGAGGACCGGACGGAGCAACAGAGCCTCTCACAGAAGAGCAGACTCACGGTCGCGGCTGAGGGAGCGGGTGCCCAGAGCATGCCCTGCACATCCTCGCTCCTTCCAGCCTGGTTCCGGGAGGGTGATAGGTGCATGTCCCAGACGGTGGCCGGCCCGGGCATGTGAGCTCGCGAGGTGCTCCCCGGAGGGCGTGGGGACACAGCTCTGGGGTCCCGCAGCCGCGACCTCCTCCGGTCACCTGGACACTGGCACAGGTGCAGCTCGAAGGGTCCCAGGCAGCTGACCCGAAACAGGGAGGTGCCCGGGCGGCCTGGCCCTCTGGGAGCAGCGTCTTCCCGGGCGGGTCGCTGCACAGGAGCCCATGACCCTCCTGCTAACGTCTGCTGTGTGGACGGCTGAGCAAGGAGCTTCGAGCAGCGGCCCTGGAAGCTGAGGGCTGTCCCCATGGGGCAGGAGCAGAGGGCGAGCCCCAGCCCCATGCCTGTGGAACCACACCGTGTGGAGCCCAGGCTGCTGGCCTGCAGGCCCCTGCGACCACGGTGCCGGCTCTGGCCCCACGGGCGGCCTGGGGCAGACGCAGGGGCCCTGGGTGGCTCTGCTCCCCACTCTGTCCCCCGGGTTCTGGGGCTGAGAGGGCAAGTCCGACACTGCCCAGGGTGCGCTGAGCGCCGCAGGTGGCAGGGGCACTGTGAACCCCGCAGGAAACGGCCACACGCCCTGCCGTCTGGCTGTTCCATCAGCAGCTTGCTGAATAAGGACCGGATGGGGTGGTGAGCCCCGAGCCCGCTGCACACTCCTCACCAGGAACCGCTGAAAACGTGCGTGTTTGTGAGCAGCTTCAGCCAGTTTGCAATTTATCTTGGTTTTAACCCAAACAGGCTGCAGACCAAGACAAACACTCTTTGATGTAATCAACGTGTGACTCAGGCCCTTTGCAGGATGGTTCCTGTGCTGAGGGAACAAAAAAAAGGCCTTGAAAAGTTGCCAGTGGAAAAGCGTGTGTCACAGCCTAAGGTCTCCACACCCTGCCCTGGGCAGCCTGCGGTGTGGACGTCC
>NW_022589712.1:466284-552811 GCF_004348235.1 Phoca vitulina | reverse complement strand
GTGTGGACGTCCGTGTCCTCCAGGCAGCAGCCTGCAGTGTGGACATCCGTGTCCTCCTGCAGTGTGGACGTCTGTGTCCTCCCGGGGGGCAGCCTGCAGTGTGGACGTCCGTGTCCTCCCAGGCAGCAGCCTGCAGTGTGGACATCCGTGTCCTCCCGGGGCTGCGGGGAGGACATCTGCGTCAGTCACTGTGGTCAGGAAGTGGTCTGCACGATGTGTCACCTGAAGCAAACTCATTCAGGGTCTCGTAAGGCAGGTTGGAGCCAGGCGGGAGCCCCTTCGGACGTGAGCCTGGAGCCTCCCAGGTGGTGTGGCCTCCCAGGCCGCTCGTCCCAGTGTCCTTCAGGAGACTTACTCCCCGTGGCTCCAGTTCCGCTGTCCTCAATCCTGAGACATTCTCATGGACGTTTTTCTTCCAGTGACCAGACATTTCTTTCTTCCTGCACAGACCCAGCAATTTGAAACCCCAAAGGTTTGCGGAGCCTTGGGCTCGGCCGAGTCGTTTCCTCTAGTGCGGACCCCGCTGCATGGGGCGCCGGAACCCTTGGAGGACTCCTCCCCGAGGCTGCGTGTGCGCCACCCTCTGGGTGGTTGTGCTCTGAGGCTGGCGCCTCGAGGGCGGAAGGGGTCTGTTCCCACCACACACCCCTGAGCCCATTCCCTTGGAAGCCCAGCCCAGGAAGACAGTCCCCAGGGCCACGGTGGCTGTCCGATTCTCACTTCAGCTGCGGATCCAGACTTGCCTTCCGGCGCTTTCCGAGTGCAAGGACCTTTCCCAGGCATCGGACATGTCATGGTCGACAAGCAGCGCCTTTCTTCCTGGAACAAAGTGTCCAGTTCAAGAGACAGACGTGAACCCCACAGACACAAAGGTGTGCAGCCTGGACCCTTGATTAGTGTGCGTCTCACGTAACGAAGAGGAGAACGAGCTGCAGAGGTCTCTCGCCGGCACCTTCGAAGCCCGGAGGCCAAGGGCCAGGCTGGAGTGGACCCCTGGGAACAGGGGGGCTGTGCCATGAGGATCCCAGGGCGGACGGTCTGTCTTTTAACCAGAGAGAGCTGGGGTTTCCAGACAGAATAACTTGACTGAGCTTGAACCGTTGGAAGAATCTAGGTCTGCTGGTCAAACTGCCTCATGGAAAGGATTTTGCCTCAGAAATGGGTTTGCCCACCCCCGTATCCTGAGGGTATCGTCATTGTGTCCTGACCAGACAACAGTGACCCTGAGCTCTCGGCATCGCCCGCTGCATGGGTCCCGACCTGTGCCAGGAGGAAGGCAGGTGAGGCTCAGGCTGCAATCTGTGTGGAGAGAAGCCTTCGCGGGTAGAATCTGCAGGAAGGGCAGATGACGTCCCTGCCCCCAGCCGGGAGCCAGCGTTGTTGGGAGAGCAGCCAGGACCCGGGAGGCCCCACTGGCTCCCACAGGCCCTGCTCCAGGGTGAGTCCCTGAGGCCCTGCAAGGACAGACCTCTGGTCTCACTGGAAAGAGCAGCCCCCCACCCCCCGTGCTGGTCCTGCAGGCCTGCGGAAGGGGGAAGGCGCTGGAGAGGCTCTCCGGGTGTGGGTGGGAGCCAGGCCAATCCTCCTCAGCCTCCCCTGTCCTGAAGTCTCAGGTGACCAGGGGGCAGGAGAGCCCCGGGGCTCACAGACAGTCGGCCTTGCATGGAGTGAGGTGGAGTGGTGCCCATTTCTCTCGTGCAGGAGGATGGTAGGGTTGACACATCCTTGAGGAATCAAAGACTCTCTCAGAGCCCCTTCCAGGATTGTAGTAAGAACAGGCCTCCTGAGACCCCAGCTTGGAGCCATAGCCCCCGAGCGTCTGGTGGGCTGCTGGCCTTGTGCCCTGGTGGACCCTGGGGCCAGACAAGCTTGTTTCCCCAGGCCGGCAGCACACAGACCTCCTAATCGAAGCTGCCAGCCACTCCTGCCCAGCCGTGCTCCGGAGCGCTGGCGTGGGAAACCACCTGCAGATGGCGGTCAGAGTCGAACCCCTGGCTGGCTTGAGTTCAGGGGCCAGTGGTCCGGGGGGGGCCTAGACACCACAGTGTGCACACTCGTGGTTTGGTGCCAGGTCTGGAGGCTCCCTGCAGAAGCCGCCTCGAGGGCAGGCTCAGGTTCTGGACTCTTTCTGGTTGTGAGAACCTCATGCCATCGGGGCAGCAATGCGTGAACTGCTATTCCTCGGCCCCGAGGGTGCACAAGGCCCCGCGTCCCCCCAGGCCACCTCACTTGGGAGCTGGGACCTGGGCCAGGGACAGAGCCCTCACCCTTGTCCTGGGGGTACACCCAGCTGCTGGACCCCCAGCGCCCCTGGCCTGGCACCGGTGGAGCAGAACATGTCCCTACCGTGCTACCTGCGTGGGACACGGTGACCAGGTCTCTGCTGCAGAATGAGGCCAGTGGGTGTGAATCCTGAAGCGCTTTCTCTGAGGAGCAAATTCAGGCCACGACGTGGAGTCTCATCAGGTCCTCATAAAGAAGGTGCTGTTCACGTGGGGCCAAGGGCCATCCTGCGCGGTGACCAGATGTGATGGACAGCTGCATGAACTCAGTGCTTCTTGTCCCCCAGAAGGTGACGTCCCCTCCTCCTACCTGGGAAACTGGCCATCGGATCAGCTCTTAAGGGAAGCAGACCCACACCCACATGTGCACACGCCACACACGTTCACACGTGCTTGTACACAGGGCACACACATCACAGGTCACACACGTGTGCACACGTGTATATGGCATATATCACACGTGCACAAGGACACACACAGCACATGCACACACACGCATCACCCCGCACACACGTTCACACGTGCTTGTACACAGGGCACACACATCACAGGTCACACACGTGCGTACACATGCACACGCGTGTATATGGCATATATCACACATGCACACAGCACATGCACACACACGTGTGTACTATATGCATCTCACATGCACACACACAGGGCACACGCACACACACCATCAAACCAAAGGAAACTTCCTAGTTTCGTCCTCAGTGATGCTCGTGTGATCTGGTGAGTTTGGAGGCCACCTGGAAGGAAGATGTGGGAAAGACGTCTGTCTGGAGGACAGTGAGCCCTGTTTTGGGGAGGAGCTTGGAGGCGTGGGCTGGGTGGCACTGGTGGGCTCTGGGAGACTAAGTTAAGCACCCCTGTGGTGAGGGGGCCTTCAAGTCTGCCAGGTGTGGTTTTGGCCTGAGGAGGATGGCTGGGGTCTAGATTCTGGGCTGAGCCCCTGGGTGGCTGTTCCTTCTCCTTGGTCCCCGTGAGGAAGGTGAGACTAAAATCCAGGGCCTGCCTGGCCGTGAGGACGGGTGGCCTTGTCTCCTTCTGGAAGGGGCAGTGAGGGGACGGGGTGGATCTTCCGGTACCTGGGTTAGGAGGAGCAGGGCAGCCCTGGACGGGGCCTGGGGGCATGTGTGCAGATGGAACTTCATGTCAGAGGTGAGAGAAGAAACAGAGCTGGGGGCTGGTGGCTCAACAGGCAGGCAGGGGACGTGGGACACGGGGACATCGTCACAGACGTCTCCTCTGGCCCAGCTCTTGAGCAAAACAGGTGTTTGTGGAGATCAGCTGACTGTTTCACTAAAACTCGGTTTTCTTCTCTGAAAATGTAGGCAGTTAAACTCCACATGTGCTTGTACACGTGACTGTCGGCCTGTGTGAGCTCGGTGCACCTGCCTGTCCAGGGTCCTTCTGGCCATGAAGTCACAGGCTTGTGAAAATCTCCGTGGAATTCAGAGCCATCCTGCCGACATGGCAGCTCCTAATCCGGACGGCAACCTGGCTTCTGCAGGGCGGCCTGACCCACCAGCGAGGGAGAAGCTGCCCAGAGAGCAGGGGAGCTGCTGCTCCCACAGCCCCACCCTCAGGGCTCCAGCAGGATCCACCCGCTGCGTGGCTCTCAGTGGCTGCGAGGAAAAGCAGGCACAGCACGGCAGTGGGACGGGGCGGCCCTCTGAGACTCGCCAGAGTCTCGAACTGCAGGCCCGAGAGAAGGTGCTGTGCCCCTGATGGGACCCACAGAACTGGGAACCCCTGAGCCTCTGGGCTGGCTGACAAACAGGAGCACATTCAGCATCCTCACCCGCTCCCACATTTCACAAACACCTCGACTCAAACTCCTCAGAGCGCCTTCCACTCTGGGGATGTGGACCCATTTCCACAACGACTGCACTTTTCCCTTTGTTTCGACAGGAAGACTAAAATTTCTTTCTTTTTTTACCTTTTAAAAAGTTAATATTTATGATTTTTAAGTAACACATGTGCATAGTTTTTTAACAGGTTTTTGAGGTAGAATTGTTATACTGAGAACTGCATGTATTTGTGTACAGTGGATGAGTGTGGATTACACACCCGGGCACCACCCCCCGTCAGGGGCTTGCACATGCCCGATGCCTCCCAGGGGTCCCCATGTTACGTTAGTTGCTGTTATTTATTTTTTTGCAGTAAGAACACTTGGCATGAGATCTACCCTCTCAACAAAGTCTGAAAGGCACAATACTATGCTGTTACCATAGGCATTTTGTTGGACAACAGATCCCTGGAACTTATTCATCCATATAGTTGACCTGTTTTTAAGAAAATTCTACCTGGTTTAATTTTAAGGAAGATTCTAGGATTTTAAGCATTATCAAAAACTATTTTTTCTGTTCATTAAAACAAAGCATTTGACACAAATGAATGTAGAGAGCATCCATGTAGTCGCACATTATGATAACATGGTGAACCCCAAGGGCCCCCTGCCCTGAACCAGAACGGGACCCCACTTGGGTCTGCCTGTGTGACCCCTGCCTCGTCCTGCTCACAAGGGATCTATCCCCAAACTTGCTGTCATGATCTCATTGCTTTAAAACGTCTCATCCCATCCATGTGTGTGCGTCTGAACGACGTGTGGCATTCGAAGGATGGTGTCACCCTACATGTTCTCTTCCAGAGGTCGGTGGGACAAAGCGAAGGTCTCAGAAAGAGTCCAGATGGATGGAAGTTTCATACATGCCAACCTTCAATATAGTGGTGAAAGGGTGAACGCGAGCGCACAACCATTTTAGGACAGTATGTGGGGGCCATCTGCACACCCAGCGATGGGCGACGTTGGGCAACGTTGGCGCAGATGGCAAGCCAGGGGCTGGAAAACTGAGTTGTTAGGTGACAAAATACGTCCCAGGAAAGAGGTGCCATAACCAAAGCCAACCAATAAATATATTTGCAAAGTTGGGAGAGAAGAGGATAACATCCATGATCTATGGGGAGATTTAGCAAATCGATTAGCTAAAGACAAACCACCCAACAGGAACAAAAGGACAGAGGCTGGAATGGCAATTGACAGGCGGATCCAATGACACCGCAAAGACTCAGAACATATAATTAAAGCAGCCTGAGCCATCAGCCCACACCCATCAGTTAGAACCAAGATGGGGCCTCGTGGCGAGGACAGCCCCATGCAGGCAGGAGACCCGCCGCACCCCTGCCTCGGGGAAGCGGAAGGCAGGCTGGCGGCTGGGCTGTGTTGGCGTCAGCAGCCGGTGTCTGGCCACCACTCCAGATCGGTACCAGCTGACCGGAGCACGTTAAGTGAGGAAAACAAAGACACTGCAAAAATTACACAGTGCGATTCTCTTAGGCCAGGTACAAACACCCTCTACACGCCATTGCCTACACACGTGTACGTGTGCACACGAGTGTCACTGCGCGTGACTCAGGGAAACAAGGGAGAGCCTGGAGGACATGGCCGAGGCCATGCTGATGATCTGGGGCACAGGCGGGGGTGCGGGAGGGGGACCAGAAGCCGAGCACAGGCTTTCCGGGAGGATACTGCCGCTGTGATGGAGTCTTCATGTGTGACGCTATCCTGTTTACACACGGTGTGTGTGTGCACGTGCACCGATGCACGAATAATGGTCATCGACCTGCTTGCCACAGGGTTACGGGTTTCTGGTGACTTTCCTTTCTTGTACCTTAAAGCTTTGTTAAAATTTTTATACAAAAAATTTTTTTAATTAGCCACCAGAACAGAACAATAAAGCCATTTTACTGTGGGGGAGAGACAGCAGCACAGGAGGTGAGGTTTGTAAGGTGCTGGCCCTTGCCCGCCATGGAGAGGCAGTAATGTGTGCGTGGTCACGGGATCAGCTGCAGGGACACGGGCTCAGCTGTGTGGACGGGCGTGGACACGGGATCAGCTGCAGGGACACGGGCTCAGCTGTGTGGACGGGCGTGGACACGGGCTCAGCTGCAGGGACACGGGCTCAGCTGTGTAGATGGGCGTGGTCACGGGATCAGCTGCATGGACACGGGCTCAGCTGTGTAGATGGGCGTGGACACGGGCTCAGCTGCAGGGACATGGGCTCAGCTGTGTAGATGGGTGTGGGCACGGGCTCAGCTGCGTGGTCATGGGCTCAGCTGCATGGACACAGGCTCAGCTGTGTAGATGGGCATGGACACGGGCTCAGCTGTGTAGATGGGCATGGACACGGGCTCAGCTGCAGGGACACGGGCTCAGCTGCTTGGTCATGGGCTCAGCTGCGTGGTCATGGGCTCAGCTGCGTGCACGGGCATGGAAGACGCTGCCTGCAGCCTGGCTTCCTGTCCTCAGGGACAAGACCACGTCTCAGGAAGCTCATCCCGAGTCATTCCAGAACAGCATGTGCTGGGTGAGCCCAGGACCACGATCCTGTGTATGGCACCCCCGATCTGACGGCATGTCACCCACCTGGTTTAGGACGGGCAGAGCGCCCTGAGGCCTTCCCATCCTCCTGGCCCTTAAGAGTGTTTCCCTTCATGTGACCACAGCCAGGGGCCCTTCAGATGACTGCTGAGCTTTCCCAGGAACACTTACAGAAAGGACAAGCGTCTGCTACATCTTACTGGGTCTTTCTGGCTGTTGTCAATTTTTAAAATCCCATTTTCTATATGTTTTTAACTTATAAGTATTGAAAACAACGAGGGAACACTACAAAATGGAGGATTATTTAATCCAGATGCTACATGGGCCAGTTTTCTTCCTTTAATTAGCAGTGGCTCCATGGAGTAAGGAGATACTTCGGTCTGTAGGAGGCCTTACTGTGCAGTATTCCCTTCCAGGCCGGGGCCACGCGGCCGCCATCACACACATACAGCATTGGATCGATGCCCGAGGCCGCCCGGAGCGGAGGGTCTCCTCCCTCAGCAGGGAGACCCCGCGGCCTTGCTGGCAAGCAGGTGGCATGTGTTGGGCTGCACAGAGAGGCCAGACGGAGTGTCTAAAGATGCACAGCGAGGGAGGGTTAGAGCGGGACCAGGTCGCCACTCTTCTAAGCAAATGTCCAGTATCGTCTGCAAGAGTAGACTGCTCTTCACTTAACCAAAAAGCTTTGGTTTGAGCTCATTTCAACCTTCCTTCCCGGCCCTTCCATTCTTTCCCTCTGTGGTCAAACACTGTTAACTGCCACTACATCTTGTTCCCCTGACACCAGCTGTCTTATCCCCGTCTTGTGGACACGGCCACACAGTCACATTCCAGCCAGTGAGTGGCAGCATTCTTCGATGTGTCCACGGAGCTTTCTGGTCAACCTGGCACTGTAGGTGGAGGCTGATATGGTCCCACCCGTCATGACGTCCTGGCACGGCCACATTCTCCTCCCGGCCTTACGTGTGAGTATTTGTGCCGAGTTTGGAAAGCAGCCACGGTCGACTCCAGCAGGAGTCAGCCAGGTCAGTCTCTGTGAAGTCCAGATAAAGCCGCAAGCCTTGTACAAAGCGAGGACTGCAGATAAATAGCAATCTGGAAGATAATGGGTTTGCCTGACATTGTTGGGCCTGTGAATCATAACAAGACTTTACAAGATGCAGGAAGTCCAGGAATTGGCAGTTTCCCCGTGGTTCATGATCCCTTTTTAAAGCTCAGGGTGTAGATACTGCTTGAAATTATAATAGGCACCAGTTCTTAACTCATGACAATCACCTCCTTTTCACTACTTTTCAGAATGAACAGGAAAGAAACATTTTCAAAAAATATAAAGTCAGAAGGCACAAAACCTAAGAGTTCCAGTACATCTCCCTTGACAGATAGCAATGAATGAGTGACCAGTGTCTGTTGCCCCTGAGACAGGCCACGTTTCGTGGGCTGGTCACAAGGTGGGGTTACCCCTACCCTGCCTCAATATGACATACACCGCATCTTAACAAGCCACGTCACGTTATCTGGAAGGGCTATGGGCAAGATCAGTGGTGAAAACATCAGCAGAGTCCTTGAGACAAGATAAAAGGGCACAGAAGCTACAACCAATATGGAGCCAGAGGGCTGGAGAGGGAGCCTTGCGTGAGCATGCGTGTGCATGCACGTGTGTGCACATGTGTGTGGGCACGTGCGCACACACCCTGAGATGCCGAGTCCATGCAAACCTCTCCTGCCTGGGACAGCAGGGGTGGTCCTGGCTCATGGGCGGGGGTGTGGCCGACAGGTGCTCGTGGCCGGCAAGGCTGACCGCACCCCACCATGTGCTCGCGCAGACAGAGTCCTGGGGTCACTCCGCCACGCTGGGCTGGGACTCAGGCCGGTACGGAAACAGTGCAGCGCAGAAATAAAACCCGAACCATCAGCTATTGCAGAATACGGGTTCCGTGCCTCGCAGTAACTGATGAGCTGGCATTTGCTCACAATTTGCTGTGTGTGAGGTAAGTCCACAGGTGTCTCCTCCATCCCCTCGAGCACGCAGGGCGGACGGGACCTCAGGAGGCTTGGTTGTTTGGTGGGGGCGGGACTATCACAGCACAGATATCCTGGCTTCTGAGGGAAACCGATGGGCGTGTGACCTCTGTGTGACTAAACTCGCTGTTTCCATGGCGCGGCGTCTCCCTGACCAGGCAGTGCAGAGGGTTCTGGAAGATTCTGTGGTCAGAGTCCGGCCCTTGATGATGGCTAGCCCCTGTCACCCGGCCGGACACGCACACCTGTGTTCCCTGGACACTTAATCGGAACAAGCCCTGAGACAGGCGCCGTGGGCTCAGTGGACACAGGCATGTCCCGGAGGGAGAGACAGAGAGGAAGACGTGGTCACAGCGCGTGTTGTGGTGATGACATGCTGCACCGGACACCGTCAGAGGCAGAGAGGGGTCTAGCACCACACGGGCATCCCAGAGATCATGCTCGCTCTGAGACCTACAGAAAAGCGGTCTTGACAGCTGGAGAAATGTCGAGGGCTGGAGAAGGTTCTGGACGGCAACAGGTGTGGGCATGAAGACTGGAGCCCGAGAGGTCAGAGCACACGGGGACCGGTGAAGGCACGTGGGTGTGGGTGTGGGCGCGGGCGTGTGAGGGGCTGTGTTCTGCAGGTAGGATCTCCTGCAGCTGGAGCATCATGCCACCGAGGAAGCAAACCGCCGAACGACACAGGCTACTTCCGTTCTTCTCTCTAGTGCTTGGCGCATCGTGGACGTTGAATACATGTTTCCCGTGCATGATGTGCACGTTCAGAGAACGTGTATTTAGTGGTAATATGGAGTCCTAAGCAGTAGCAACTAAAAGTACTTACTATTCTCCTCAACACCTGTTGTCTCATTCACTCTGCCTTTGGAAGGGCACAAAAGGCCAGGGAGACAGACCCGTGGCCATGGTCTCTTCTCCACACGACATCACGTGGCTGCTTTCTCACGCCTGTCACAGCCCACCAGTGTGGGGGTGTGTCTGTGGGCATGCATCCCCCCCGTAGCAGCAGTGTCTAGAAGGCAGGGCGAGCTCAGTTATTTGTCGTTTTGAACTGAATTGCATCATTTCCTGGTTTAGGAAGAGAATGAACTTGGGATTTTAAAATTGTAAGTTTGGCTTTGGGAATTAAACACTGAATGCAAGGTAAACATTTTTGTTCTTACTGTTGGAATTCCCCCACTTACTAAGATGAGATCAGTGCCAACAAAATACTTTGAAACATCATTTACATCTTTATTGGTCCATAAGATCCAGAAAAGGAACCATTTTGACATGAAGTCAAGGAAGAATGTTGCAACATGTGGGCAGATGTGAAAATAGATCCTTCCTGGAAAAACTTAACCGAGCATGGATTGAAGGAGATTTCTCTACTTGTTTACATCAGTCACTCTGTTTCCAGATTTTGTTCTCAGAGTAGCTAGCTGTCATCAAAGACCTTCGCTCCGGTCTGCAGGAGGCCACCTCTGTGGACGGGCATGGAAACGCTCACCCGCGTGCTCCTTCGAACCCTGACAGCGAACGCCATGCGCGAAGGTTTCCGTGTGCGTGCCTTTGACAGCTGAGCTCTGTGTGGTGTTGGGCAGGCAGCTCTGCCCAGCCTTCTGAGAAGGAGCATGTCCTGCTGCTTCAAGAGGAAATCTGTTCAGCGTTATGAACCACACTTTGTGGTAAGCATGGGTTGGGTGCTTGCAGCTCACGGGGATCTTTGGATCACAAGCAGTTGCTGGACAGAGACCATCTCTTCCTCATCCCCAAATGCCCACTGTGTGCCTCACACATGGAGCTGCTAAGGGAGGCCATCAATGGATCAATACATAAACATGTGTGTTTTGGGGATTATGTTATTAGTGGAAGGACCGCTCTTGTCATAGGAGCACTGATGTCTTCCATGAATGTGGGGATTTAACGAGCACGTGTTCAGAGCATGAGTGTGCACAGACATCCATTCTGGGCCTGCCCTCACGCATGTACTTTACAGATGTGGGGCATGACGTCCTGAGTTAGGAGTGCCCCACACAGGGTAAGTGTCAGGTGGGAAATTGAAGGGACAAGCCTGGCCCCTACAGCCTACATTTCCTCCAGACCCTGGGAAGAGGATCCCACTGCAAAGTCAGGGGACAGAGCCCTCAGAGGAGAGCATCTAATTTCATGGATCATGGGTCCTCCATCCAGGTCTTTCTACTGCAATGTCAAAGGTACAGACCCGTGACAGACTCCCTGTCCTGGGAACGCTCCCTCCACATCAAAGGGAGGAGGGAGCAAATGAGCCGTTCCCACCTGGGAAGCGGGGGGCCCAGAAGTCATTAACAGCAATGTTGACATGCAGTCCATTGAGTGACCCCTTGGATGGACTCCATCTCCCCAGAGTCAAACCCCTCCTAAATGAAGGGAGCCCACCAAAATGGACCAGTGGACCGCTACGACCAGTGGGGAATTCGTCGCAGCTCAAAGATGGAGCATTCCTGGTAACTGGACTTAATGTGGTGATCATTTCTCAATATACACAAATATAGTCATTATACTACACAGATGAAGTTAATATGCTGTATGTCAATTATACCTCAATTAAAAACAAGTAAACACGAAAACAAACAAATAAATCCAACAGATGGGACATTTGTCACCTCCTATTCATCTGGTGATGGTTGTGACTCCGGGCTGGGGCCAAACCCCAAATCTGCCACTTACTGGCCTTGGTCAAGGCACATATTGTTCCCTCTGAGGCCTGGACTGAGAGTTGAACTGGGAAATCCATAGGAAGTACTTAGGAGGCCCTGGTGGCCCCCGAGCCCAGGGGCCAGAACAGACTCCGTGGGCTTCCCAGCAGCTCTGGAGGACAGGGAGCTGCAGCTCTGGAGACCCCAAAGCCCATTCTGTGCGAGCCACTGAAACACGGTGCGGCCGAGCCCCACATGGTGAGCGGGGGGCAGGGACAGCGGGCTCCTGACACCAAGGCCGCATGCCCGGCCCCTCTGGGCTACGTCCCAGTGCCACTCAGACAAGCCCTGCGAGGAGGGGGCCCTCGTCCCACCTAGGAGGTAGGACAGGCAGGTCTGGGGAGGTGATGGAGCCCCGGGGCCCCCACAGGCCGCCGCACAACCCTGTAGGCACAGCGGCCGTGGCAAGGAGTGGTGGCAAGCCGGCTTCCTGGAGCCCGTGCTGGGCAAGTGGGCTCATTGTAGGCGGTGGTGGGGGTGGGGGTGCCACGGGGGCGGGAGGAAGAGGCGAGGGAGGGGAGGCTCAGTCCGAGCCCAGGAAGTTTGTTTTACGGCTAGCTTTTACACGTTTGTTTAATCTGTTACCAAGGGTCACTGGTCAGGCAGCCGCTCCTCTCCGGCAGTGCCCGTTCCCAGAAACGGCCTCCTGGGAAGGAGGAAGAAAGTACTTTCCAGAGACTCAGCAAAGAGGAAGTGCCCTGGACACGTGGCTTGAAGGCGCTCCCAGGACACGGGCTTTCACCCAGCACTGTTGGGGTCAGGAAATTGCTCTCGCCCTTGTGGCGGTTCTGCTCAGTGTCCGCGTCGCTGCGCTCGGGCCCCAGAGAGCGCCCCAGAAGCAGTCCCTGGGGACGTCCCAGCCACCTGTGGTGGCCACTTCCTTGGCTGGGATTTGATTCTGGTCAGTTAACAAGGGGGAGGAAGCTGCTTATCCAACACAATGAGGGGTCTTGGGTTGTCCTGTTGCCTGAACGAGCTTGTTTAAGTTTACACATCATGTAACACTTTCTCTGAAAACATAAATACTTATTTTCAAAGTTTTCAAGACAGGGTCAGTACTCTTTCTGTTGTTACTGGAGCCTCACATCATTTTCCACACAAAGGCCACCGTAGTAACACCTCGGCTAGGACTCCAGCTTCACTTTTATTAGTGTGTTGAGGACATAGGATGCTTGTGGAACAGCCTGAGCCCAGGGCCCACTGCTTATGGGTGTCCCTCCTGCACCTGATTTGACATTTTTGACACACATACTTTTAAAAGGTCATTCTAAATACATCCATATTAGCTCTTATGGAAACAAGTCTTTTTTCTTTCTACGCTCATATAGCAATGTTTTGTGTAACTTGTTAACTCAAAAAATATCTAATGTCTTCTGTGTGTCACACAAAATAAGAAACTTACACAGTTCTCACAGGCATACTTGGGGGGCAGCACCCAGGGGCACTAGGGGGATGCCCAAAAGATGTGAGGGTTCCAGAGTGCTACTAGTACTGGGTTCTGGGAAGAAGAGAAGAGCTGGAGAGAGCATGTATGAAAGGAGCTGCCAAGGAGACTAATTAAAAGTTTATGTTGAAAAAATAATAAAATATAAAAGAGTTTATGCTGTCATCATCACCATCACCATCATCATCACCATCATCATCACCATCACCATCATCATCACCATCATCATCACCATCATTACCATCACCATCATCACATCACCATCATCACCATCATCATCACCATCACTATCACCAACACTACCATCACCATCACCATCATCACCATCACCATCATCACCAACACCACCATCACCATCATCACCATCATCATCACCACCATCACCATCATCATCACCGTCACCACCATCACCACCATCACCATCATCACCATCATCACCATCATCACCACCATCACCAACATCACCATCATCACCATCATCACCAACATCACCACCATCACCACCATCACCACCACCATCACCATCACCACCATCACCAACACCACCATCACCACCATCACCATCATCATCGCCACCATCACCATCATCATCACCATCACCAACATCACCACCATCACTAACATCACCATCATCACCAACATCATCACCATCATCACCATCATTACCACCATCATCACCATCACCACCATCACCACCATCACCATCATCACCAACATCATCACCATCATCATCACCATCACCACCATCACCACCATCATCATCATCACTAACATCATCACCATCATCACCATCATCACCAACATCACCATCATCACCACCATCACCACCACCATCACCACCATCACCATCACCACCATCACCACCATCATCACCACCATCATCACCATCATCACCATCACCATCATCACCATCATCATCACCACCATCATCACCATCATTACCATCACCACCAGCATCATCACATCATTACCATCATAAAGGCTAAAAGTTTTGAGCATTTAAATTAGGTTCCATGTTAAGAACATCACAGGCACTATGTCATCCAATCCTCCTGCAACTCTATGGCAAAGATTTTGTATATTGTTTCCATTTTAGATATTGGCACTTGAATTCAGATAGGCCAAGTGACTTACCCAAAAGTGTATAGCTAGTAAGTGAGGAGTGTAATTGAAGCCAAGCTGTCCTGTGTGATACTGTCTTTCTCAAAGTGATGTTGCCACAATCCTACCATTTGAAGAACTGAATCACAGATAAATCAGGCACCTTGCTGGCTGGTTGCACAGCTGTTAGGTGAGGGAGCTGGGATCAGAGAGCAGCTTGGTCTGACCATAGCACCCACAGTCTTTCTGCCTGGCCTCCTGTTTCATGCAGCTGTTCCATGTGAGAAGGAGTTCCCTGAAATACCTGTCTTGCCTCTAAGAGGCCCTATGAACTCTACCCCTCCCTGGCTCACACAGCACAAAAAGGATCAAAGCCTGAACTGGCCCGAGGTGGAAATGCCTGGGATGGTACCAGGGCTCTGGGAAAGGGCTATAGGGATCATGCTGGGGCCAGCAGCCATCAGAGTTAACTGTGAGTCTGGCTCTGTATAAGTATAGTTATGCATATTACTCACCAAACCATCCATTCCTTTGGGGTAGATTTTAATTTCATATATGAGAAAGCAGAAGGAAAAGGCATCCTATAGCAGAGCTGGGATTCAAACCCAGATCTCTCTGGTTTCAATGCCTGTGCTCCTAGCTGCTGGTTCTGCATTTTTAACTCACTGGCAAGGGCTACCGTTGGTCCTCTACAGCCCAGGCCTCCTACTTGGGAGCAGCGTCATGGGAGGGGGGAAGCAGGACTGCATCTTGTTAGTTTCCCAGTGGGGGGTCAAGGATAAACCTCATGTTTCCCTGTGGCATCTGAGTTGGGTATTTTTTGTGCCCACCATGTTGGCTCAGTCAGCAGGAGGAACTTTTGGGTCCTCTTTGTCCAACCAAAAATCTGAGATTTGAAGTGAAGGCTGAGTCCCGCCCGGACTCCAAGATCATTATCTAGGAAATGATACACTGCCTGCTCCCCTGAATCTGGACCCTGCTCCCTGTACCCTACAGCTGCTGTTGTCTGGCATTGGGCAAGGAGACAACAGGCCACTCAGAGCTTTACTGTCACGGCCCTCCAGAGATGGACTATTTCCCACTAATTGCCTCTCCTACTGCCCTCCTGTGGTCTACACGAAACTCTCCCCCCAGCCTGATAGAGCCGTGCCTGACCTGCTACAGTGAGCCCTTCAATGCACACCCCTCAGACCCAATCCCACCTGTTCTGGCTTCTTCCTCTCTACACACTCACATACGCTCACATGCATGTATCACCTATCACACACATGCACACTCACAATCACACACATTCAAATACATGTATAATCACTCATGCTCATCCACACACACACACACAATGACATTCATCCACACACATGCAATCACACCCACTCACCACATACACACAGATACACAGATGTGCACACACACACCTGTGCACACTCACAACCACACACATTCAAACACATGTATAATCACTCACACTCATACACACACACACAATGACACTCATCCACACACATGCAATCATACCCACTCACCACATACACACAGATACACAGGTGTGCACACACACGCACCTGTGCACACTCACAATCACATTCATTGAAACACATGGATAATCACTCATGCTCATCCACACACACACATTCACAGACACACTCACTGACACTCATTCACACACATGTAATCATACCCACTCACCACATACACACAGATACACAGGTGAGCACACACACACACCTGTGCACACTCACAATCACACACATTCAAACACATGTATAATCACTCATGCTCATTCACACACACACACAAACACTGACACTCATCCACAGACATGCAATCATACCCACTCACCACATACACACAGATACACAGATGTGCACACACACACACCTGTGCACACTCACAATCACACTCATTCAAACACATGGATAATCACTCAAGCTCACACATACACACATTCACAGACACACTCACTGACACTCATTCACACACATGTAATCATACCCACTCACCACATACACACAGATACACAGGTGTGCACACACACACACCTGTGCACACTCACAATCACACACATTCATATACATGTATAATCACTATGCTCATCCACACACACTCACACACATACTGACACTCATCCACACACATGAAATCACACCCACTCACCACATACACACATGCACACAAATACACAGATGTGCACAGACACGTGCACATGCACATGCACACTCGTGCATACTTCTCTAGAACATGCAGCCCTATCACATATCACAGGTGCTCAGTAAGTCATTGTTTAGCCAAAATGGCTGAAGTAATGCGATTATCTTAAATAAACATTTATAAAGTTAGATGTTCAAATGAGTATCTTTCAAAATACTGTCCTTTCAGAAAGTCAGCTATTTGGCCCAATGATGGCCAAACATTTTTGGAATTCACAAAGGGCGCAATCACTATCCACCCTGGGCTAGCTGTCCATGGCTGCATAAGAATATCACAAACTTGGGCTGAAAAAGCACATGTCCTTGTCTTGTAGGGTCTGTGGGTCAGGAATCTGGTTGCGGCTCAGCTGGGCCATCTGTGAGGTTGTCGCCAAGGGCTGGGCTCTCCTCTGGCAGCTCATGGGGCTCTCGGCAGGATTCGGGTGCTTGGGGGATATCAGACAAGGGCCTCAGGCTCTTGCTGGCTGTTGGTCACAGGCTGCCTTCAGTTCCTGGTTAAGCAGACCTCCCCATCTTGGCTGCTTTGGTTAAAATCAGCACGGGGGAGAATATCTCAGCAGGATAGACATGACAATTGTACGTAACACAATCAGAGAAATGATAGCCCCTTCCCTTGGCCAAATTCTACTGGTTGGAAACAAGTCACAGGGAGTGCTACATTCAAGGAGATTCTGCTCAAGAGAGCCAGAGTGGTTGACCTTTGACCCTTCACCTTACACAGGCTGGTACCCAGAAGGACTTCGGGAATGCAGCCAGATCTGCTTCTGTGAGCTGTGAACACTGACAGTGTGAATTACTAAATAAGTTCTGACCTACTGTGGGTGAACCAATAACCCCTCAAAACCTAAAACCATGACAGTGATTTCCGGGATGTCTGAACACCACGAGCCACACCGTAAGGGCAATTTCCCCTTCGTTTCTGAAACACGGGGGTATGAGCACAAACATGTCCACAGAGAACCACAGCCCCTGCACACAACCCACAGGAGTGTCGAGCGTGCACGGTACCACGCGGGAGGGGTGCTGAGGCACGTGGAGGTGCAAGCAACGGGGTGTGAGGGCAGAGGGCGCTCCAGCTTCAGCGGGCAGGCTCTGAGCTATGGACACCATCCATCTTCCCTTGCTGAGTTGGGTGTTTTGTTGCCTCGGGTAAAGCCCCCATACATTGGCCAGAAGGCTGTCTGACTCTGTGCAAGTGGGAAAAGGGGGGGTGTGCCCCACGGCTTGGACACCCAGAGTCGGCCACCCTCCCGCCAGGCTGGGAGGCCCCACGGGCACCTCCTCGGGCCAGCCTCCTGCTGAGCAGATGCGTTTACCGGGCAGGAAGGGAGGACAGGATGTGAGACTTCCCGCCAGCCAGCAACCAGCCCCGGGACCGGCCGGGCCAGGCCCAGGCTCCAGGAAACTGAGCGCACTGCAACGGGAGTGCCCAGGCACAGGGTGGAGGCCGACCCGCCCTGGCTGACCCTGACTCTGGTTTGCTCGCCGGCTTTCCGTGTAAATACTGATCTAGCGAATCATTGGAGGGGCAGGGTGAACGTTTGAAAACGTCTGGTGAGAGATGGTGACACCGTGCAGACTCTGCCCCTTGGGGAGCATCTCAGGAGAGTGGAGCATGTTTCTCAGGCTACCCCCGACCCTGTCTCTGTGTCCTGCCCCTGCTCATTCTGCCCCTTCCCCAACCTCAGAGCAGGAGTACGGGCCGGTGGATGTCTGATGATGACCCAGTGGGCAGGGATGTGGTGGGAATCGAGGCAGAGCGGCTGCAGGACCCCCAGGGCTGAGTGGGGGGCGTCTGCAGGAATACCACGACGTTCCCTGGAGATCCAGGGACCCACCTCACCAGAAGCTGGGCTAAGACCACACCCAGAACATGAGGACAGGTGCAGGCAGGATGAGCGGGACCTATCATGCACAAGATAAAGAATGAAGATAAATGGGTAGATGTTCTGGACCCAGGAGGCTGGAGCTGATTTCCTCCCTGAGCAGCACTTTGAATGGATGGCCAATGAAGAAGTGCTGGTCTGCCCGCTTGGCGGCCCATCCACACTGGCACTGACCAGCCACGGTTGGTGCACAAAGGGCAGGGAGCAGAGAGGAAGAAGGAAGCCGGGCCTCTGGCATGAACACCAAACCCAGTTCCGCTCCGGGAAGAGGAGAGGAGCCGGGCAGTGAGGTCCTTCTGGGCTCAGAGGTCCAGGACCCCCGGGCAGACCTCGGGGCTCTTCACACAGACTTTTGTCACCATCTACAACTGCCCTCATTTGTGTTCCATTTATCAAATGCCGGCACGGTTGGGGACCTCTCCCTCCCATGGGGCCCCCTTCCCAGCAGAGCTGACCACAGCTCTCCCCACCACGGGCCCTGGGCTGTGGGCTGGGCCGGGAGGAGAGGCCGTCCAGGTGAGGGGCCGCACTGTCCGCAGCACAGGCCATGCCATCTGGAGGACAGACTCCCCTCGCTGAGACTGGCCTCCCCCCACTCCCACCGTGAAGATCTTGCCTCATTTAAAATCCCACGGTACCTGATACAACGTCCACCAGGAGCAGCCGCTGAGAAATTGCAGGGATTCTCATACGGAGAGACCGCGTCAAGTTCCCGCCCCCTCGGCGCTGCTTGGCCTGCGCGGGGCTGACACGGTACACAGCTGTGGGCCCCGGGGCGGGACGGACCCTGGGGCTCTGGGGCCTGGACGAGGCTACCTGGTGGGCCCAGACTCTGTCCCCGTTCACTGTCCACGTGATGTGGATGCGGAGCCTGAGGTAGGAGCAGCTTCTCTAGACCACGAAGCCACGACTCAAGCTGGTGTGTGGCCACCAGCTCCTGGCTCCTTGCTCACAAGGCCGCCAAGGGTGGAGGCTCTCTCTCTGGTGACCCAGCTCTGCTGCTCATGGTCACAGGCCCTCTGGGAAGAGCCGACTTCTGTGGGACATAATGACAGGAGCTCTCGGTCTGCACGTCCCGGAGCAGAGGGTCCCCACAGGGTTGTAGGTGCCCAGAGGGACCCACCAAGGCTCGGTGCTTCGCAGGCCCATAGGTAGACTGCACGCACCTGTTTGGTAGAGGGGAAAATGGAGGCTTGGGGACGGGCAGTGCACGGTGAAGGGCATGAGGTGGGCATGTGGGACCGGGGCTGAGGGGCCCACGCTGGGTGGGCTCAGCTCTCCAACTGACCCGGCCTCTCGAGAATGAGCATCCTTGGGAAAACCGGGAGGGTCCTTCCAGACATAGCTGGGCGGGTGCTGCGCGCTGGGGCAGGTGAGCGGAGCAGGTAAGAGGCCAAGATTGCTCACAGATGCCCCGGGGCGCCTGCTGGTTTGTCCCCCGGTCCCCCACCCCTGAGGGGCAGAGGCCTCTCCTCCAGGGCCTCTAGGCACAGGTCCATGGTGCATGGAGCCGGAGGCTTTCCTGAGCACCCACCCGCCCCCAGGCCCCCATGGCCTGACTCCTCGCTCCTCCCTGTGGGCGTTGGGGAGCAAGCGCAACCTCAAGTAAAGCAGGAAGTGAAGACTGTAACGAGTTTGGGTGCAGCCTCTTCCCGTGCCGGCCACGGCCCTGGGCCCATTTTCCTATTGTTCTGCAGAAGCTGCCCCCCCGGCCCGCAGGCGTGGGCCTTCCTTTCTGCACTAAGTCCCTGTGACCTCCTGCCCCCTCACCAGTCCTGGGTCCCACGTGGGTCTGGGGTCTTGGAGCACCTGCCCTGGCCTGGCCTCCCTGACCCCCTCTCCTGAGGGCTCCTCCACCTAATGCTTGTGTTGTGGAGACCGAGGGCCCCAGTCCTCCAGTGAGTGAATGCCCTCATTATTCCGCTCTTGCCAAGCGCTGGGCCCCGGGCGGGAGGAAGCGCCCAGCTGTGTTTCGCAAACGCCGTCCGCCGGGAGACACCAGGCTGGAGGGCGCTGGGCGGGCAGCAGGGGCCGTGGGGTCTGGAGTTCCATGTGGCTTTTCGATCTTAGTGGGTCTGTGTCCCGTCCGCTGCAGGGACCGGGAGCTGTGGACCTAATCAAGTATGCTGGAGCAGCATTGCAGGGCCAGAGAGCCTCACCTCAGGGGTGCTAGCATGGAAAACGGCGCAACGTGGAATCTGACCGCCCGAGGTGGGGTTTGCGGGCAGATGGGGACACAGGCAGGACTGGGCAGCGGATGCCGGCCGGCGGCTCCCCACATGGACGGCCCCCTGGACGTGGCTGCAGCAGCATGCTTGCTGGTGCTTCCAGGCCATGCTCTGGTGTGTGCGGATGCCCGGCCATGGCCATGGCGCCCTGGCCTCATGGGCGGCACAGAGAGACGTCTCTGCTCACAGAGGCTCCGAGCTCCCTGCAGCGCTCCATGCAGGTGGACAGAGGCCGTGGTCCACGGAGCCACACGTGGGGCGTGTTTGCCTTTCCCTGGGCAGCTCCTCGGCTGGGTGGACATAGCGCTGTCAGGTCCCCTCGTGCGTCCGCTCTGCAGGTGGGGTTCTGGGTCCTGGGCGCCAGTGCAGAGGTGACACGTGGGGTCTGCTCACGGAGCTCGCTGGGGACACAGTGACAGAAAGGCAAGATCTGAGACGCATGCACGTGGGAGATAGGCAGGACGGATGGGGGGCCGGCAGGAGGAGACAGGCTTTCCACGTGACCCGGGGCACCCACGCACCCACATGCACAAAACCTGAGAGCGTCACGGGAAAATGCTGGCCCCGCCGGGGGGAGGCATTCTGATAGTTTCTCTTCTGTTTTATTTCATAAAAACAAAAATAACACCAAATGCCCACTGGGCCTAACCTGCTCAGTTCATTTCAGGACTGACTGGCAGGTGGCAGGCACTTGTTGAGAGCCTGGCCAGGAAGTCCTCTCTGAGGAGGGGACGCAGATGCTGACATCCGCGGGAGCCCTGCCAGTCTGGGGCCGCGTGTACAAAGGGCCTGTGGTGAGCGCAGCCCGGGTGTGTTCGGGTACACGTGGGCCGGAGCAGACGAGGCAGAGCGGCTGAAGGGCGGTGCTGGGGAGGGGGTCTGCGCTGAGTGCTCTGGAGCGACCTGGTCCGGGTACAGTGTTCAGAGGCCACACTGACTGCCGCTCTCTTTTGAGCCTCCCTAGGGAGGGGATCATCTTCCTTTTACTCATGGACGTGTTCCCGTGTGTCTTCTGCGTGGCCGGTGCAGCTCCGGGGCCTGGGACTAGGGCAGTGGACAAATCTGATGGATGTGCCCGTTCTGAGAAGCGTACATCCTCACGGAGGATAGAAACATTACAGAAACCACATGAGGAGGATGTCGGGCCCGGTGCACGGTGACAAGGACTGCAGGATAAAGAACGGAGCAGGATGGGATGGGCGTGCGTGCACTGGGGGGGCTTCCGCGGGGCCAGGAGGGCTTGGCAGAGGCCGCAGCACTGACAGCCTGCGCACGGTGACTCTCCCCATTGTGGGAAGTCAGGAAGGCAGGGCTCTGCTGCCCTCCTCTGTCACTCGCTCTCTGGGCTGACCGACTTGCTGGACCCTGGGGCCCCTGTCCTCTGGGCCCTTCCTGTGGGTACCAGGGGCTCCCCTGCCTGTGCTCCGCGAGCTCCTCAGGGCCGTCATGCTGCCCGGGCGGGTGCGGCTCTTGGCTCCGAGCTCCACAGCCGCGCATCCGGTGCGTGCCCCACATTCAGCGGGATGGGCCCCAGCGCCCCTGCACCATCCTGTCTGTGTCGTCACTAGGGATCCCCTCATCCGCACAAGTGCCCCTGCGGGTCACCCCCTCCTGCTCCGTCGCTGGGGGACGACCTGGGAGGTCTGTGGGGGCTCTTCCCCTGGATGCCTGCTGCCTCAAAACACTCCCAGCGAGAGGAGAAAGCAGGAGGGACTCGGGGGTCCTTGGCCGCAGCCGCCGTGAGCACGGGAGCCTGGACGCCCCACCGCACCGGGGTCTGCCCACCTGGCCGCCCCGGGAGAGGAGCTGCCGGGCACTTGCTAGGACTGCTGGCATTCATCTCCGTCGCTAGGGTCTCCCGCAGCAAGTGCGGGTGGAGCCTCGACGGGGAGGGAACCACGAGGGAGAACAAGACCATTCTGAGTTTTCAGCTCTCCCATGCTTGCTATCCCCTGTGCGCTTGCTTCTCACACATCAGACTGGTGTGCCGGTCTCCTCCTGCTGTCCCGGTGAAGGGGCCGAGATGGCCTGTCCCCAGCACCAGCGCTCTCCTGAGCGGCGGCGGGATCACCTTTATGATGCACCTTCCAAGTATTCACACTTGAACTTCACAGAGAGCTCTTGTGTAATTTCCCACAAATACGAATTCCTTTTGTCTTCCCATAACAGGGACACGCGCAGATCTGCCAAGTGGCTTCTGAGACGCCAGCAAATCCCGTTGCTACCGTGTCTTCCTACGGGAAAATACAGAGACAAATTATTTTTCAGAATCATTTCTATACTTGAGGTAATGATTCCAGATGGTTTATTTAATGCTCCCTTTGACGTAGCGTGGGGGGGGGGGGGCCTCCACTGTGTGAGCCCGGGTGCACACGCACATGGGGCCACGGCGCTGGGGCTAGGAGCTCGGTTTTGTTCTTTGATTTAGTCCCACGATGCTCTGAGGCCATCCCTGATTTACAAAGGGGAGACCTCTGCCCAGGGGACCAGGTAGCTTGCCAGGTGTGGGTGTCCCCCGGGCCGCTGTGACGGTCCAGGCTAGGGTTCACTCAGCGCAAGTCTATCCTCTCGAAGTTCCGGGGCCGGAGTCGGAGATCAGGGCGCGGGCAGGGCTGGCCCCTTCCGGAGCCCGGGGCCCCTCCTGCTTCTGGAAGTTCCTTGGCTGGTGGTCGGATGACCGCAGTGTTTACACGGTGTCCTCCATGTGTGCGCGTCCGTGTCCAAATATCCCCTTTCGTAGGGACACCATCATATTGGATTAGGACCAGCTTGCTGCAATGTGCCTTCATTGTAACCAAGGCTGCCCGCAAGACCCTATTTCTAATAAGGCCGCGTGCTGAGGTGCCGAGGGCGAGGACTCTCCCGCTTGAATGTGGGGGCACAATCGACCCCCAAACCAGGGTACAGTGCTGGGGGGCGAGGCCCTGAACGTCTGCTCCAGATGCTGAGACAGCCAGGCTGCACTGCATGAACTATGAAGTCAGCTGGACTCACAGTGCTCCGCAGTGGGGTGCAGAAGCCCAGGCCGGCCGGCTTGCCCTCATTCCCCCGGCTCTCCTCTCTGTGGGGTCCACGCACTGCTGTTTGCAGGTTGGCCCCTGTAACCCCGCTCACGGCAGTGTTCGGGGGGGCCGCCCGCAGGGAGGGAGGCGGCTCCGTGGCAGTTTGCAGAAGACACCCGGCTGGGGATGTCTTCTCCAGACCCATCACCTGATCTGTTTTTCCAAAAGAACCAAAAAAAGGAGAGAGAGAGAGTGTCAGGGCTGGGACCACAGAAGAAGCAGGAAGGAGGTGGCCTTGCCCGCCCGTCTCCTGAAGGGCAATCACACCCGGAGAAGAAAGCCAGCGAGTCTGCGGATCACGGCACGTGATGACAAGAAGCCGTGGGCACCGTGCCTCAGAGGAAGCAGGGGCTGGGACCGCGTGGAGGGGAAGCCGACCTGCAGCCTGAGGCCCACACAACGTGGCTTTCTCCGGAATGGCCTTGGCTCACAGACCAAGAGCCCCGGGAGGGCGCTCCGGGCGGGAAGTCTAGCTTCGCGTTGTTACTCTGCGAGAGACGAGCGCTCAGCTAGTGGGAGTCCTGAACAGTCCTGGGGAGTGTCCCGTCATAACCAGTCTCTAGAATACGCGCCCCCCCCGGCCCTGTTGCACAGAACTCCGGAGCCCTGGGAGGGTCACTAAGTGTCCCAGAAACAGGTGTCAGAAAAGATTGGGAAATGTGTGCACTGCATGCCTCTCATGGACACTCAGAGCACTAAGAAATGAAACTGGGAGAAGGAAGTCGCTGGAGGTCCCTGTACTTCGCTTGCTGGTGATCTAACTGGTTTGGTCCAGAAGTTCCTCGATTGCTCCTACCGTGGAATCATGCTGCCCTCCACGTCTCTCAAAGGATAGTCACAAACACCCTGTGTACCTGTTTAGGGCCTTCTACTCTAGAGCACATGGGCTTTCCTGCTCCTTAAAATGAGAGCTAGTTATAGAATTTTTAACATGCTTTTTGATTTGAAAGTAAAACTTAAATAATTCAATATACATTTTTGACATAGAATTGGCGTGTAAGGTTACATTAGTTTCAGGTGTGCAACATAATTTAATTTACATTTTAAATTTAAAATTCTAATTAAATTTAAAATTAGTTTAAAACTGGGACACTCGGGTGGCTCAGTCGGTTAAGCGTCCGACTCTTGATCTCAGCTCAGGTCATGATCTCAGGGTCGTGGGATCGAGCCCCGTGTGGGGCTCCTTGCTCAGCACAGAGTCTGCTTGGGAGTCTCTCTCTCCCTCGCCCTCTGCCCCTCCCCCTGCTCACATGTGCATGCTCTCTCTCTCTCTCTAGCTCTGAAATAAATGAATACACAAAAATCTTTAAAATTAGTTTAAAATTAATTTAATATTAACTCAATCTTTAGGATTTCTCAGATATGCCGCCAAAAGCATGATCCACAAAAGAAAAGATGGATAAATTTGGCTTTGTCAAAACTAAAAACTACTGCTCTCTGAAAGACACTGTTAAGAAAATAAAAGAAAAATGTTATAATTTGGTAGAAAATATTTGAAAAATACATATCTCAAAAAACAAGAATTTTATTCATAAAGTGTAAAGAGCTCTTACTACTCACTAATAAGAAAAACAACCTAGTTTATAAAAATGAGTGAAAGATTTTAATAGAAACTTCACTGAAGGAGCTAAACCAATAGAAACAAGCATATGAAAACATGCTCAACACACCAGTGATTAAGGAAATTCAGATTCAAACTGCGTGATGTACTCCCTGCTCACGAGGAATGGGCAACTTGAAAGTGTTGTTGGAAATGTGGAGTGAGTGGAGTTTTCATGGATTGCTATGAAGACGCAGAAGGGTGCAGAGCCTGGCAATCACTAGCAGGTTTTTGTAAAGCCACCTCACTCCTCATGTTTCCTTGAGCTGAGTGCAGACGTATGTCCACATGCATCCTGCAGCTTTACCCGTAATATTCGGGGACTGGATCTAACTCAGATGACCGCAGCTGATGAATGGATAAACACGTGCTGTATCAGTAAACTCAGCGAAACACAAGGCAGAATGGGAAAGGAAGGAAGGGCACGCAACAACAGGGATACGGCCTGAAAACGCTATTCTGAGCAAGGGGGCCGGACACCGAGGACCACTCCCTGTGTGACCCATTTATGTGAGGCTTTCCTGGGCTTGGGGAAGGAACTGGCCAGAAAGGGGCAGGAGGGGACGGGGTGACAGACGTGCTCTGTGCCGCGGCTGTACCGCCGAGTCCGTAACCGTGAAGTTGCATTTGCCGAAAGGCTTCGGGGGCTGCACTAAAAATTGTTGAAGTTCCTTATACAGAAGTTACGCTCAGGAAAATGAATTTTTTAAACTGTGAACCATTTGTAAGAGTTTAGCTGAGTCCTGGGTTCTCCATCAGCCCTCCACCACTCACTTCCTTTGGGACATGCAACTCTTTCTGAGAAAAACCACAGACCACCTTTGGGCCCCAGGGCAAGTTCAATCTCGGCACTCCCACCCCGAGACCGCCGAGGTCGGAGAAGTGGTGTTCGACTTAGTTATCAGCTCCGAGATAGAGTAAATATATAAGTCTCTCCCTCTTCCCCATGTAGACGTATGTGTATGCGTGTGCACGTGCACGTGTATGTATGTTGTGTGTGTGCGTGTACGTCCATGCATGTGTGTGTTGTGTGCACGCATGTGCATGAGTGTATATGTGGACAGACACATACGTGCATGCGCACACACGTGTGTGCATGCATGTGTATACATGTGTATATAGCTCACAGAACTGCAGAACAAACGCTGTCTGAGCCTGCCAGGTGCATGGAGGCCTGCCCATTGTCGGTCACCAGACAGTCACCTGGTACTGGTGCAACCATTCCGGTAGCCCGTCGGGGAATATTTAGTGAGTGGCCATTACCCGCCTGGCCTCAAGGTCAAGTAAACGCCAGGTGCCCCCTGGGACCTACTCAGCTGTGTCAGCAGGAACTGCCAGTTTGCACTGATGGGACAGAGTCGGGCTGAGATGAAGGACTTTTTAGAGCCTCCTTGTGGGACCACAGGTTATTCCCAGAGAGCATGCGCTCTTCTTCAAGACAGGGAAGAAAGACCTCAGGGCGAATCAGAGATCACCAGGCTCCCTCCCTGTTTCAGCGGGTGGGGCGCTGTCTCCACCTCGATGGGCTAGGCGAGGCTGCCCGGAGCCTCGGGGGCTCACCTCCACCTGCAGGGCCACGGGAGCAGAGCTGGGGCCACAGAGGCTCACTCGCAGGCTTTTGGATCTAGAGGACTTTGCCTTCCCAGGTTTTTTGTTTTTTGTTTATTATTATTATTATCGTGTTCAGTTAGCTGGCATATAGTACGTCATCAGTTTCTGATGTAGTGTTCAGTGACTCATTAGCTGTATGTAACACCCAGTGCTCATCACCACACTTGCCCTCCTTAATGCCCATCCCCCAGTTACCCCACCCCCCAACTGCCCTCCCTTCTGTAACCCTCAGTTAGTTTCCCACCTTCCTAGGTTTGCACTTGCTTGGAACCTAGTGGCCCTCTCCCCCTTTGCTGTGGCAGTGTGTACCCCATGCCTGTCCCACCACTGTATTTTGGACACACATAATATGTTGGCTTCACAGGGTCACCTCTGTAGAGGAGTCGTCCTCAGGATGAATCTACCTTGAGTGTTACCCACGCTTGCTTACATGGAGTTCAGATGAGACTCAGGCTTCCGGCTGTTGGGCTGGAGTGAATGTGTTTGCAAGAAGGCTATGAACTTGGAATGTTGTGAACTGGATGTTTGTGTCCCCCCAGATTCATATGTTGAAGCCCTAACTCCCAGTGGGACTGTATTTGGAGGCAGGGTCTTTGAGAGGTGCCTGGGCTTATATGAGGTCCTGAATATAAGACCCTCATGATAGCATTAGTGCCTACAAGAAGGGGAAGAAGAGGGTCTGCTTCTCTCCACATGTGCACATGGAAAGAAACCACTGTCTACCAGACAGGACAGAGCCACACCAACAACCAAATCTGCCAGTACCTCAATTATGGACACCCAGCCTCCAAACTGAGAGAGACTGAACCACCCAGTCTATTGTAGTCTGCAATGGTGGTCAGAGATGATGGAGACACAACCCAAATGCTTGCCAGCTGATGGATGGATGGATGGATGGATAGATGGATGGTTGGATGGATGAATGGATAGATGGTTGGATGAGTGGATGGATGAGTGGATGAATGGATGGATGGATGGTTGGATGAATGGATGGATGGATGGATGGTTGGATGGATAGATGGAAGGATGGATGGATGGAAGGATGGTTGGATGGATAGATGGAAGGATGGATGGATGGAAGGATGGATGGATGGAAGGATGGATGGATGGAAGGATGGATGGAAGGATGGATGGATGGATGGATGGATGGATGGATGGATGGATGGTTGGATGGATAGATGGAAGGATGGATGGATGGAAGGATGGATGGATGGATGGAAGGAAGGATGGATGGATGGATAGATGGATGAGTGGATGGATGGATGGATAGATGGATGGATGGAAGGATGGATGGATAGATGGATGGATGGATGAATGGATGGATGAGTGAATGGATGGATGGAAGGATGGGAGGAAGGATGGATGGATGGATGGATGGAGTGAGGGCCCTCCACACAGTGGAGCATTCCTCAGCCATGTGAGGGAATGAAGCATTGACACACACCACAACAAGGACCAACCCTGAGAACCTTGTGCTTGGGAGAGAAGCGAGCTGCAGAAGGACCACATGTTGTATGAATCTCTTCACATAAAATGTGCAGGAGAGACAAATCCACAGAGAGAAACATTAGTGGTTCTTGGGATTGGTAGAGTGGATAGGAGAAAGGCCATGGGGTTTTCTTTAAGATGATGGAGATATTCTGGAACAAGAAGAGGTGGTGGTTTATACAGCACAGTGGATGTACTAACTGTCCTTGAATTGCTCACTTTAACATGGTTAATTTTATGCGTATGAATTTCATCTCAAAAAATTATTTTAAAAAGTTTTAAATACATGGGTCAAAACTCGGATTTGCTGCCCATTAACTATGGTCTTTGGACATTATGACACCTGACTATGCTGGTACCTCTGCATATGGGATACTCTGGAGACTGCCCCACTTCCATGCACCCCTGCCTGAGCTCCCCCACCACCGTTGCCCCTGCCCCACCTCCCTACTTCCCTGCCTGAGCTCCCCCACCACCCCTGCCCTTCCCCACCTTCCCTGCCGCCTGCCTTAGCTCTTCCACCACCCCTGCCCCTGCCTTGTCTCCTTGCCCCCTGCTTGAGCTCCCCCTACCACTGATGGCCCTGCCCTGCCTTCCCTGCTCCTGCCTGAGCTCTTCTACCACCGCTGCCCCTGCCCCACCTCCCTGCTCCCCTGCCTGAGCTCCCCCACCACCCCGCCCCTCCCCTGCCTTCCCTGCCCCCTGCCTTAGCTCTTCTACCACCCCTGCCCCTGCCCTGCCTCCCTGCTTCCCTGCCTGAGCTCCCACACCACCCCTGCCCCTCCCCTGCCTTTCCTGCCCCCTGCCTTAGCTCTTCTACCACCCCTGCCCCTGCCTTGTCTCCCCGCCCCCTACTTGAGCTCCCCCTGCCACTGATGGCCCTGCCCCACCTCCCTGCTCTCCTGACTGAGCTCCTCCACCACCCCTGCCCCTGCCCCGCCTCCCCACCCCCTGCCTGAGCTCCTCTACCACTGAAGACCCCGCCCTGCCTCCCTGCTCCCCCTCCTCCCCTTCAGAGCCTGCTCTGCTCTGGCGCTCAGTTGAAGGTTAATGCAGGCTGGAGTGTGCTGTTTGGCAATGTCTGATGCTCTTGTGTACATGGTAACCCCTCGGGCAGCCTCCAAGCTGCAAAGCCCCTTAGATCTGCAGAGCTGTTCAGGGAGGTCTGGGAGAGAAGGGAAAACAGCTGCGCTCAATCTCAAAAAATATGTTTCTGTGAAAATCTAATACAAAGGAGAGGCTGGGCAAGTCAGGCTGGAGGGAGGCGGGAAGGCGAGGAGCTGGCTCAGGGCCTCCCTGCAGCCACAGGAAGCTGGTGGCCAGACTGTCCCAGGCTTATACAACCTCCAGGCCTGGAGATCCCAGGCCACCTCTCCATCCAGCACTGAAGGTGGCTCAAACATCACGTGAGTCAGCCACTGGGAGGGAATGACACATAATTAATCTTCAAGCCCAATCATTGACTCACCCCTCTGACCTTGAGGAAAATTCAAGATGCAGCCTCCGGATGTCAGCCTTTAGACCGTTCTGAGCTAATCACCCAGGGCTGGTGGAATCATTAGCCTGTGGGACAAAGCTCTGCGTTAGAGTCTGTGAGGAGTGTCACCAAACACAGAAGGGAGAGCTGACCTCGGAAATGGAGGGTCCGGACGAAGGATGCCTCACGGTCGGCCCCGCGCAGGCTGGTCTCCCTCTCGTGGGGCTCCCCGGGAGCGTCTGAGAACATCTGCTAAATGGAGGGATGTTTCAGAGCAGCTTAATTACACATGTCTTGTGTGTGTCCTAAAACACTGTTAGCAGAGTGCAATTAAAGGGAATTCAATTTAGATCAATTTGGCAAAACTTTACTGAGTGCCCACTCCAAATAAGGTTGTGAAAAGGCTGAGATGAACAGCTTATAAAGAAATGTATGTTCTTTTGAATTTCAAATGATTGGTTTGGTATTAGGAACAATAGAAATTCTGTTATCACTCATCCAAATAATCAGAACTAATTTAGGATTTGATGGCAAACAGTCAATTGGTGAGCGGGAAACCCGGAGAAATAATTAACCATGACAAGAAATGCAGTTACATTTAACTTGTGCCGTTTAAAAAAAAAAAAGTAAGCTTTATCTGGAAGGCTCAGTAATTCCAAAATGTCAGTTACCAATGGTGCTTTCCTGGGGCTCTGAGGAGCTCGGTTGCGCTAGAGCCCCTTCCCCAAAGGGAAGCCCAGCAGCCCCCAGGAGGGGCAGACGGCATCCTGATGACTGACGGGGACCAAGGGACCACGACCGGCCTCCAGAGGAAGGGCCACCCGCAGTGAGACCAAGCTCATCATTCTCACCCACGCTCGTCTGAAATTTATTTTTTGAAAATAAGCTTGAATAAAACATGTTTCTTTGTCCATTTAGTTTTTAAGAACCAGGTATTTTCCTCCCAAAGGTGGTTAGTTAAGGTGCCGTGTTGACAGGTGAAGGGGAGGCCAGCCAGCCAGTGAGAGGGCGCTGTGCACGTGGGGGGACAGCTGGTGGGCACAGGCATGTGGCCTTTGGGGGCCGTGTCCAGCGCCATGTTCCAGGCAGCCCCCGGACTCCTTGTGAAGGGTTGCCCCTCCCACCGTGGATGGTCCACCCAGGGCACCTGGCACCATCCCAGCCACTGGCCGGCTGCCGGTGCTGTCCCAGGACCGCACATGGTGACCTTGGGCACCCTTGGCTCCCGTCTCGGGGACTCCTAGGTCCCTCCCAGAGGAGCTGACCCCACATGAGCAGGGCCATGATGTTCTCATCTGCCCCAGTATCACCAGTGCTCAGAGCAGTGCTGACTCCTCGTAGGTACTCGACAGACAGGGTAAGGCCCTCCTGAGTCTGTCCCCTCTCAGAACTACATTCTGCCCCCCACACCAAACCCTCCACACACCTGCACTCCAAATACACATTTTACTCCAGGAGATCCTGTCTAGGCGATCCCATCCAGCAGATCCCGTGCAGGAAATCCTGTCCAGCAAACCCCGTCCAGGAGATCTCGTCCAGCAGATCCTGTTCAGGAGGTCCTGTTTCTAACTTGAATTCCACAAGCTGTCTGAGTACCACTCAGCCCCCATCTCCATGATGACTACCTTAAGCATGAATATGTGCATGTAGATGTGTGTGCGCCCACAACTGTGTGTGCACAGGTGCCCGAGAGTGCACGAGCCTGTGTGCGCATGTGTGCACGAGCATGTTTAGGATTGTTAGCAGGGTGAACCACAGAAGTAGCAGGCTGAGCAGGGAAGGTGGGGGAGCAGCTGCGGGACCAACGGCCGGGCTTCTGAGGGCGTTGCCTGGTGTTGCCCCATGAGGGCACATGCCGCAGCATTTCTGCAGCCAGGCCCTCTTGGACCCACGGAGCCGCTGGCTCTGCCGCTCTCGATGCCCAACCCTGCTTGGGCTCCAGCAGCCCTCCCTGTGTTTTCCCCTGGGGCCCCTTGGTTGCTGACGCCTCGGCTTGTCCGCTGCCTCCCGTGCAGGCAGCCTCAGTGCTGGGCTCGGTGCTTGGCTGTGTGTCCTTGCAGGGCCTGAAAGGGGGCGCAGCCTGGGCCCCGACTCCACCCCCAGGATGCTCTGGAGCTCCGAGGCTCCCCTAGGGCTCTCTATGCATCTCATCTTGCCTGACTGATTCTGAAAGGGCACTTTTTGGAATTTATTTTGGGAATTATAAAACAAAAAACTAACTTAGGACAGAGAAGCTAAACCCCCAGGATGGAAGAAATTGGTGTGTTTCAAGATTCACAAACACAGACACCCCAAAGTACACGCAGGTCTGGGAGATGAAAGTGCCTTTTCTGGGCCAACCACCTTCCCTCTGAATGAATGCAGGCCCAGGAATTGGAGCAACGGCAGATGGAGCCTGGGCCCTGATGGTTGGTGCCAAGGTCGGGGGCCAGAAGACCCCACGGGAGGCGGCACCCGAGGAAGGGGGGTCAGGCAAGCTGTCCTCTGAATGACGGCCCGGGCGAGCAAGGACGTGGCCGGCGTCGGCTCTCTGGGCGGGCGTTGGCTCACTGCCCCCCGAGCCCTGAGAGCGGAGGCCCCATCAGAGCCCGAGCCCTGGACAAAAGCCTGTTGTAGGAGGAGAAACAGGACTGCTTTTCCTTGGGCAGACGCACAAACATCAGCAGAGCCTTTGCTTGGCCATCAGACGCCCGCCTGGTCACCACAGGCACCGGGAGGGACACAGGCGAGAGAGGGACAGCTCACCTGCCCGGGGCCTGCCGGTGCCGCCAGCCTGATAATGGGGCGTGGTTGGGCTCAGAGTCAGGGCCAGAGACTAAAACTCAAAGACCTCCCGCTCCCGACGGCTGTGAGACCCCCGACGTGGAAGACAGCACTTCAGTCCACGCCCACCGCCCTGACGATTGCAGGACCCGGCAAGGAGACGCAGGGTCCAAGGGACTCGAAAGGAGCTCCCAAGTCCTGGGAAACAAGGCGCTTCCAGAGACGTGGGCCCTGGGGAGGCGCCTAATCTCAGCTTTCAAAGTCCTCCCAGGCCTCCTTCAGGAGAAGCTCTGTGAACTTCCCACTGGAAACCCGGGCTCTGTGTCGGCAGATCCGCTCTCAGCGGCCGAGGGAGGACGAGACCGCATCACGCCTGCCTCAGGTGTTGCTCCGAGGGCCCGGGACTGTGCAGAGAGCTGGCGCCCGGGGGCCCCGTGCGGTGCTTCTGCTCAGCGTGAGCCGTCAGGAAAACTGGCCTCCGGTTCCTCCTTCTCTCGGGCGTTTCCCGCAGAGGTGGTCTTGGCTTTCCCACCAGTGACTCTGGCCGACCCTCACACGTGGAGAAACTCAATGCGAATAGCTCCACCTGAGCAGTGGAGTCCCGCGGGACGGCAGGCGTCACTTCTGAGAGTCACCTACCAAGACCGCAGCTTTTGCAGGGGGCGTCCTCAGCCTCTGTGTCTCTGTCTGGTTGCGGGGACACTGGGGCGGTCTTGGACTGGCCCACATGGCGAGGAGCTGGGGCTCTGGCAGCCCTGAGTTAGCCCAGAAGTGGAGTTTGCTGCCGGTGGGAGCCCTCAGCTGCAGAAGAGTCTCCTGGGTGTTGGGAAGTGTCTGCTATTTTGATTGTAGTGATGGTCCCACGGGGGTAGACGTGGAGTGTGTGCGGTTTATTGCGCTTCAGGTACCCCCGAGGGGGCTGTCGGCTGGGGCGGCGGGATCAGCACAGAGAAGAGCACCGCTCAGCGTGGGTCTTCGTGTCCGCCGCAGGGACTCCACGGGCAGGAGAGGCGCAGGGCCCGAGGAGCAGCAGGATGCAACTTCAGGGGGAGCACAGCTCTCCTCTCTGCCCGCGAGGGGCTGAGCACCGGGCTGGCAGGTTCCGTGTGCAGACACCGGGCGGACCAGAAGCGGCCCGCGTGAAACGGCAGAGGCGGAACAGTGGGGCAGCGAGGTTTGCCTTTTGGAGGACAGAGGGAGCTGGATTCTCAGGCCGGACACCCAGCTGTCAGTGGACGGGCAGAGAGGATGCAGCAGGCAGCCTTCTGGGGCTCAGGCGGAGAGCTTGAGGACGGGGCAGTGAGGTCACGGCCAGCAGACTCCCCAGAAGAATGGGGGGTGGCACCCCACACCTGCCTGGCTGTCCTCAGCGACTCTCAGTCCTAGAGAGAAAGAGTCCATGTCCCCTGGGCAGGCCTGGCGCGTGGGTCCTCGCCATGGACGGGCTGAGAGAGAGCAGACCACACTGCTGGGCTCAGTTTCTTCAATCCCACCTTGACCTCTTCTGCATCTGGCTGCGTACAATCCGATGCACAGAGGCTCTGTCCCCAGGCTTCCCTGTTACGGGGCCTGTTGTCTCTGCTCACGTCTGCCTCACTGCGGTTCGGTGACCCCCTGGGGACCCAGCACAGGACATCGGGAGTTCTACTATAGCTTGTAGGAGCCGTTTCCATCAATATCGAAAATGTCTGGTGTCGAGGTAGAACCTCTTCCACCTGGAAATCCGTTTTGCTACCCTTTCAGAGTGTGTGGAATATGGCGTTTATTGTGACTACCGTTTATCACTGATGCACAACTGAGGGTTTGAACCCAGCTGCACGGGGATACAAATGTGGAAACACAGAGCGGTGTCCCAGCTTCTGAAATAAAATCACTATTCACTTAGAAAAAAAAGTTTAGTCACAATTAAAAGCCTGTTTCTGAAAATCTTTGGCTTCTCAGATTGTCTGAGAAGGAAGCGGGTCTCTCAGAGAGACTCTGACTCCCGACCAGTCGGCCTCACCCTGAGAACCCCTGCCCTCTGGGACCGCCGGGCCGACCCTCCCCCGACCTCGCCATCCATTCTGCAACCTTGACATCCCCACCAACACTTTCCCACCCTGGTTGGTGTCGAGGCCCTTGCTGTCGGGCATGACCACGGAGCTTGACTCGGGAAGGGGAAGGTCAGTGGTGGGGAGGCCTGCGTGGCAGACGTCACGCCTGAGCAGGCGTGAGGGTGGGTGGAAGTCTTTGCACAAGCAGGAGGCGGCCAGCAGAAGGGACGCAAGGACTCTGCAAGTCACTGGCGGGCTCGCTCGGGAAGGAGGCCTTGCGCACCCCGAGGTCAACACCACGTGGGGGACCCGAGTCTGCTCTGTTTTTGCTGACAGTGGAGAAGAGGAGATTGTTGGATCCACCAGACAGGTTTGAAGTCAGCGTCTGTGAGACACGTGCTTGTGCGCCGAACACAGCTCTGCTCAGCTGCCCACAAAAGATCCGACCCCTTTGCCTTTATTCTCCAGCCCCAGGGAAATTCTCTCCACAAATCCCATCGTCCTGCTAATAATCAGCGGGAAGGAGACACCGTGGCAGCCTTGCTCCGATGGACGACCTCAGGGCCCCTGGCATAGGGCGTGCTCCCGGGCTGGTGGACGACGCACTCCTCCGCCCTTGATAGGCCTTTCTCGGCTTGCGTCTCCCGATCTCTCCTCCTTCGGCTCCCAGTTTCCTCCCCGCCCTCTCTCGGGGTTTGCTCTACGCGCCCTGAAGGCAGGCTGCGCGGGGCTGGCGGTGTTGATCCGCTGGGCGCTGAGGAGCCCAGGAAAGCGGGTGGGGTGGCGAGTGGGCGTCTGTGTAGAGGACAAGGGAGACCCTTGGGCACAGCCGCTCCGGCACCGCCTGCCACACATCCTTGGGGACGACGTCTGGAAAGGACCCTTAGGAGTGCCCTTTGTGAATCGGGCTGATGGTCCTGAGTCACCCACTTTCCACGCGGGAAGGTGAGCACGGCAGGGGCAAGACCGTGGCGGCGCTGGGCTGTCAGGCCGCCTTGCTGTGCCGGCTGGCCGGCGGGTCTGCTGCTCTGCTCTCACACGATGAGCCCTCGGCCCCCGAGGAACCACAGCCCGGCCAAATTCGGGCGAGCTGGCCTCTCGGCACGGACGGCCGACGGGCTGGTCTGTATGCGGCTGTTGGGCGCAGGCGGGGCTACGTGCTGCTGGGGAGAGTGGTCTCCCCTAGACCTGGACACTGCCCACGCCCCAGACCGCAGCGGCGTTTCTGGATGTTTCTGTCAGGCTGAATGCGAACCCCTGGGCTGTGAAAGACGGAAGCCAGCTCCCTGACTGACCAGGCCGCGTCGGCATCCCCAGGGCCTGCCTGCGGAGAGGACAGCCCGCTTTCTGCCGCTGCGGCCAGCGTCCACTGCCAGACCCCTGAGACAGCGGCCCAGACGCGGAGGCGAAGCCCTGTCCTGGGGGGACGCGGTGAAGCCACCTTCCCTCCAGCGGCTCCTGGGCCTGGGCGTGGCAGGGCTGGCCTCGGACTTCCGCAAGCCTCTGCTTGGCGCAGCTCCATAAGCCGCCTGGGTTTCTCTTGTTCTTGACGCTTTGGTCCTGTGCCCACATTGTTTCATTTGTTTGGTTTGGTTTGGTTTTTTAAAGATTTTATTTATTTATTTGGCAGAGAGAGCGAGCACAAGTCGGGGAAGTGGGAGAGGGAGAAGCAGGCTTCCCGCTGAGCAGGGAGCCTGACACGGGGCTCGATCCCAGGACCCTGGATCATGACCTGAGCCGAAGGCAGACGCTTCACCAACGGAGCCACCCAGGCGCCTCTCCTGCGTCTAAGTTTAAGAACAAATCTTGAGATTTCCAGAGAACTGTGATTGCCGTGCTTGATCCCAGAACAGTCCTACCCCAGCTTCGCCCAGCATCCGGCCCGATATGTGGTTTCTCTCCCAGCAGAGCGCTGCCCTGGGGGGACACGGTGTCCCCTCTAACTGTGAAGTCCTGCCGTCCAGGGCTGTGTGCCCAGTCCTCCGGGAAGCTGTAGTGTGTGGTTAGCGGCCTGCTCGGGCCCTGGACCCCACACTCCGTCCTGCATCCAGAGGCTAGGAAGGACTCCCCGTGAGCCTCCCTCTGACCAGGGGCTGGTTAACGGGCGCCAGCATGATGCTCCTCCGGTGGAAGCCTTTGCCCAGTCGGGACATGAGCTGCCGTCTGTCTGAGCGGCAGGTGGGGGACAGATGGGGGAGGCTATTCGGGGAAGCGGAAGGCAGCGAAGGCTCTGAGTCAGCTCTCAGGCCCAGCTAAGAACAGTGCAGGGAGCTGTGCGCCTTCCCATGTCCCCAGCTTTTCCATGGCCCACCTGCTCCCAGGAAGGGGCCAGGTTACTTGGGGGAGGGAAAGCGGGTGGGCCTGGGGTCGGCAGGGTGGAGGCCACGGACGCCCCACTGCATGCTGGGAGAGCTAGGAGAAGTCTCAGGACAAGCTGTTGGGGCCTCTGTCCCCTCCCGAGAGCTCCTCTGCCTCGGGACCCGCAGTGCTCGTGATCGGGGTGGGGGGCTGTTTACAGATCCGCCCTGTTACCGTCATTAGGCTTTCCCACTGGCCTCAGTTTTGACTCCTGGACTGGGTCATCATTTCTTTCCATCTGTTTTGATTTTTCTTCATCAAATGTGTTGATGGTATCGTGCCTGGAGAATGACGATCGCATCATGGAGAAGTCACTCATAAAAACACAATGTGACGTCTGCTGGTGTGCTGCTGGGGTGGGGGGCTACCCCCTCAGGCCCAGAACAGCCCTGCGGGCGGAGGCCCCCTTGGGTTCAGCCGCTGTCTTGCGGGTGGCGTCCTCTGTGTCCCACGAGCCCCGGGCCCTCAGGGCCTCCGCTGTGTCCGCCGGGGCTCAGCTCTCCTGGGGTGGCAGCTCTCAGGCGTCTGTCACCTGCCCTGCCCTGACACCCACCGCTGGGGGCTGTGTCCTCAGTCCTAGACATTCTGCTAAACAACGGACCCTCCCTCTCATTCACCCCTCAGCGCCCTGTGCCGTGAGGTTGGTGCAACCCAGGTTACACGTGAGCACCCGGGCCGTGGGGCCCGGTGTCCTGTCCCCAAAGGGCGGTGATGCTGCAGTGCCGGACCCGCTCCCAGAGCCTGAGTGACTGCAAACGGGCTGTTGTTGTCATCCGCTAGTCTTTGCCATGTCACCGGCTTTACGTTTGACAGAGAACTAGACAGTGGCCATCTACAGGGAGGTCAGCTCGGCCCCTGCGTGGACGCCAGCAGCTGAGGGCTGTCTCTCCACCTGGGCCTTGGCTTTCTACCTTGAAAGAAAAAGGTATTTTAAGAAGAAGAAGACATGAATCTGCAGTGTCTTTCCCTTCTCGAAAGTCATAGATGGTTTTAGTTATGAGGCAATGAGAAAATGCACTTTGGAGAAGAGACAGACATGAAACCCTCGTGCCTCCTGGGGATAGCCCCAGATGAGCCCTCGTGGGGCCTTGCAGATGGGCCTGCTGTCGGGATGCTGGTGTCAGGGAGGGACAGCCAGGAGGGTGACGGGAGGTGGCCACTCACACTGGCTCTGCAGAGCTGACACCTCCGGGGGGTGGCCCAGGCATCTAGGTCCTCCAGCTGGGCCGGGACAGCGAGTACCTGGATGCAGGCCATGTGGGTGGGCCGGCAGGGCCGGCGTTCCAGGAAGCCAGGCAACCAGGTGGCCAGACAAAGGACACAGGTGCCTGGGCACCACCCATGTGCATGCCCACATGACAAGCCTGACTTAGGACCGGTGAGTGCGTGCCCGTGCCAGGCAGCTCGGCGTCCACACACTGCCAGGAACTCCCCGTACCCAGAACCACCTAGACCCGCGTCCTCCCCATGTTGGCATCCAATTGTCCCTGAGCCAACATGCAGCTAACAGAGGATCATGCCATTCCACACACAGGGAGCTGGGGCCGAGATACCTTTCACTCATAGGGCGACTGGGGGAGGCTGGGGTCTGAGCTCAGTGCGATGTGTGACGTGGCTGTGTTCCATGTGATTGTGCATGGTGGTGAGTCCTGTGTGGCAGTACAGAGCAGGTGTGGCCCGTGGGACTCTGCAGGGTTTGTGCTCTGCTCTACCGTGATGTGCTCAGAGCGAATTTGTAATTGGCCTTCTCACCTCTCCCCTGCGTCTTGCTGTTTTCCTGCCACAGCCCCCGTCCTCTTGGGGAGAGGGACACCCACAACCACAGTACACAGCTGGAGCGTAGGACGGAGACATGTCCACCTGGGGTCCTACCCCTGGGATGAGGCTAAAACAACTGAATTGTGTCCATTCACTTTGCCCAGCTCCCGGCTGCACCTGCGTTCCTCGAGCGTGTTTGCCAATTTGGGCCGCTGGTCCCTGGTGGAATCTGAGATGCTCTGATTGGTACCTGAAGTGTGTCTCACCGATTCACAGCTCGGAGTAGACTGTCTGAATCTCACCATGAGAATGCGTTTCCCGCTCTCCTTGCGGCCGGCTAGGTGAGGAAGAAAGTCTGTTAATCCTGTGGAGTCGTGATCCCTTCCCGGTACTCTGACTGAGAGTGGTGTTCTACGGCCTCAGCACTTCTTGCAGGCTCCCTCCCATGTCCTGCTAGTAACTGATAGTTGTTTTATTCTTATAGTTATATTCTGTCTGTGGAAAGAGGGACTTTTGTTGTAATGATATAAGATCCATTCTTAACGTACATTCATTTGAGTAAAATCTGTGCAGTGACGAGGTAAAAGTACTGAACACGTGCCAGCTGGGGATGATGGCGCAGCTGGTGGGTCAGCGCGGGAACGGAGGTGCCCGGGGGCAGCCCTGTGCTGGTGGGTGCGGCCGCTGCCCCGGGCCGCCAGCCACTGCACAATGCTTCCTCTACGTCCCTCTACGTCCCTGAGAATGTGTGGAAGCCTCGGCGGGCACTGGTCCTTCCGTCACTCCCCGTGCGGCGAGGCTCCGACGGCCTCGGGCAGGCATGGGGCACTGGGTTCGAAGCCGGGGAGCGGAGGACCATGGGCTCTGTCTGAACACAGTGCCAGAGATGCAGAGATAACTTACTCCTGGCCGAAAACCAGCCAACACAAACGTGCTCGTGGGGAACGCGGTGGACAGCGGAGCAGACCGTGTGCCTGTGGGGCCTCCGGGGGCCTCCAGCTTCTGGTCGAATGCCCACCCGTGGACGGCTTGTTGGGGAGAGGAGGAAGTGGGGGGCTCTCAGGGAGGACACGTGAGGTGGCCAGAGCAGGAAGGGGCAGCCTCCCGCGTCCCGTGCCTGCCCACGAGCCCCGACGGTGGCCGCACATCCCCGACTTGCCGGCGTGCTGTCTCTCTGCCCGGCGCGATGCCCCCAGCAGCGTGGTTGGCGTGGACTCCAGGTATTTCTGACAGAGGCTTGTCCCCTGTGGTGCTGCCTCTGAGGGCAAACCTCCTCTCCACCTGAGCCGGGAGCACCGGGCGCTTCGGGGCCAGGGGAGCACAGAGCTGGCTCCCAGGGCGTGGGAGGTAAACACGCAGCATCTGGATTTGCACCCGTGCACACACATGAGTGCATGCATGCACACACACAGAGGAGGGGACCGGGAATGACACGTGTCTGTCTGTCTGTCCGTCTACACACACCCACGCCAAGTTGCAGTGAAATGCAGACATCCAGCTCATGTTGGAGCATCTTCTCATCAGCCAGTTTTTCTGGGTGGGTTTGGTCTACAGCCTGCAGGGGGCACGTAACTCCCTTTCCTGGGCCCTGGGTCTTCTTGCAGACACTGAATCATGTTGCAGGCTCTTGCTTTCCTGCGCCCACCCCTTCACTTCAAGCCTGGTTATGCAGCAAAGCATTTTCAGCTAAAAAAGATTGGTTTGGGTTGTGCCAGGAAGCCAACACGCCTTCCCTCGTGTGTCCTGCAGGGGATCCTGGTGTTCCTTGAGGAGAATCAGAGGCTCCAGACAAAGACTCTCACAGGCTCCCAGGACTGCTGAGCTGCAAAGCGTGGGCCCACAGGTCTTCTGTACCCACGTGGCTTTTCCATTTTCTCCACAGATGAGCACTCAGTCCCCTTGTCTGGGGGGAAAGCGGGCTCTGATTGAGGCCCTGCAGGACAGTAAAGGGCCCCAACACCCACACAGGTCCTTCACGTCCCACACGCCAGGCAGGATGGGTGTCCCGGGCCATCCTGAGTGGACAGAAACGCCCCTGAGGGGCTTAGCTCTGCCCCTAGTTGTCCCAGTGCTGGCTGTGGGGTCTGAGCTGTTCAAGGACCCCGAGTGAGGTCGGGGGAAACACTGCTCCCTCCAAAGAGAAAGTCAGTGAGCAAACCTTCTGCCCCAGGGCCGACCCCGGCAAAACCACCAGCCCTTCGGGTCCCAAGGATCCAGTTTGGAATTTGATATTCAACGTGAAATTTTACATGTTTTTACCTTTCTTTCGCCTTTCCTTTTGGAAAAAAGCAGGTCTAGGAAGAAGAGAGCTATGGGATTTAAGAGAAACCCTGACTGGAGAGAAAGCAGCTCAGCAGAAGGCTGGCCAGCCAGGTCCTTCTCACAGAGGCCCCCCAGGGCCCTGGGACCGTGGGGAATGGCCGTCTGCTGGCAGGAGCCTCGGTGACGAAGGTGCCAGGCGGTCCTGCAGGGCCGAATGAACCTGAGATCACGGGCTGTCAGGTGCGTCCCAGAAAGGGCGGCCACTGTGCCCTCCGTGCCTCGGTTTCTCCCTCTGTGAAGTCGGGGCACGGGGCTCCCCATGGCCCACTAGGGCCGTATCAGTGAAAACAGGCCTCCTTCCACCTAGCACTCTCCTCTAACCGCTAGGGTACTCCCGTGAGGCTGCAAACTCGTGACACCTCGGGAGCAAGTGCAGGACCCCCACTGCCCTGGTGGTGCTCAGAGTGCCGGGGATGAAGGAGGAAAGTGAACCAGGAAGAGTGCACGCTTCCCGAGCTCCCAGTGGCAGCCACACACGGTGTCTGCACACGGGACCGATTGATGCCAAGGCGGTGTGCCGGGAGCTCTGGCAGGCGGGTTGGAGAGATGCTGGAGCTTTGGGACGGCTCGCACTTGAAGCACAAGCAACGGAAGTGGGTCTAGGCCTCCAGTGTGGCTGGTGGCAGGTGCGCCGGCCCAAGTCTGACGTCCCACGGCTCTGCTGTTTGGCGAGGCTGGGGCAGGACACCCCACGGTCCAGCTGCCAGTCCAGAGCCACCCGCCCAGGTGGGGGCTCTTTATGTGGGGTCGTTGGGAGCAGACCCTGTGTTCTCAGCAAGGAGGGGTCTTCTGAGAAGCTGCAGCCCCACCGTGGAGGCCTGGTCTCCTCCCACTGAGCCCCTGAAAGTGTCCCGATGCTCAGATGCCTATCAGATGTGACTTTAATGCCTTACAAAAGCAGGCACTCAACAAACATTTGCACAGGGAATGATTGCAGGGTCTCTGGTGTTCATTGAAGTTGATGACAGCACAGAAAAAACACTCAAATATCAGCATGAGGAAATCATAATTAAGATGTAAAGTAGCTTCCCTTTCAAAACCTTCCTTGATTTGTCCCACTCCTATTAAAGGACTAATTCATTTCTACTTATTAAAAGAGAGATAGCAAGTACTTTGGGTAACGAATGGAAATTTAAATTTGCAAAGAATCAGTGGAGGTTCTTGCTGAAGTCATGTTTTATTCTAACTGCTGCTGGATCTTTGGGAAAAACCGAAAGCACAAAATCGTGTGACCTTTCCTCTAAGGCTGCACTGAAGTCCTGGGAAAGCAGGCCGGGGCAAGCCTGGGGCGGCACCCAGAAAGCCCACCTGGGGCCTGGGCAGGAGGAGGCTCCAGGAGCGAGGGCCGGCCTCCCGCGTGGGGCTGGCCCTGTTGTTCATCCCGTCTTGACGTGTCGGAACAAGGTTTCCGGCTACCTTTACTCACAAAGAATGACAGACACGCTTTCCAGGTTGAAGGTGGTTTGCATGGTCCCCCCGTGCTGTCACCTGCGGCTCCAGGAAAGGCAGCAGGCACGTCCAGACCTCAGCTCCGACCGCCACGGGGTTGCTGGAGTGAAGGGCTCTGAGACCCCCAGCGGCACCTGCACCCGGGTCCCCACGGCGCCTGATGTGGCCTGTGCCACGGCTGCCCCAGAGGCTGCGTCCCCCGGGGCCGCTCTCCCCGCGCGGCAGGACCTCTCTTCTCCACCACGTGTGGCGGGGAGTGGACGCGCCCTCCTCACACCACGCGCAGAGCTAGACCCAAGGTGTCTTGAAGGCTGACTGCACAACAGCCAAACTCACCCGAAGATAATGGGAAAGAGTGGTTTGTTCCGAGGCCGATGTGGGAGCTGGGGGAGGGCAGCCTGTGTTCCGAGGCCTCCCTGGGTCACAGCGGGACCAGGAGACACCTGAGGGGCTCCCACCGCACCACATGGGACGATTAGACACCAATGGGGCAGGGACCACAGTGGATAAAACACAATGAATACCCTGAAATCTGTGAGTTCACAAAAACACGGAAAACAGAATCCGTGGCTTCTGACCATTGCTGTTTGATATTCTGAACAAATCAACACTTACAAAGCACCGTTAGTAAATACAATAATATAACCAATGCAAATAAATGATTATGAAACTAATAAATATGTTATAAGAGCCTTCCTTTGTAGGCAGTATCTCCTCCAAAGGAATTCTTAAAAATCTTCAAGAAACAAGTACATAATTGGTTATTCTTGGGAGATGCCAGTGAACCAAGTCATTTAAAATTTTTAACAGATAAATAAAGGGAAAGAACCAAACGTTAATCTTGTCTTTCTTAGGGAGAAGTTTCTCTTTAAACTAACAGCTCAGTGGGGGCCATGGAATCAGAAAACCGACATTTGCAATTTCTGATCGATGAACAGATGAAGGTGGTGTGGTCGGGGGGCTGACTGCACCCAGAGAAAGGCAGACAGACGGAAGCACGGACAGAGGGCGTGTGGACGGGGAAGCGGTGGGGCGGGCGGCCCCGGGGCACAGGACGGCAGACTGAAGGGCTCTCAGCGCCACACAGACCGCACGCCTTCTCCTAAGAGGGGACGTGAAGTAGTCACAGGCAACATTTTAGGCTTGATCATGGTAGGATGGTTATTTCTTTTAAAGAGCCCTTTCTTCTGTAAATATGTATGGAATTATTTATGGAAGAAATTTTGAGACCGGCCTCAACGTAATATTTGAGGCGAGGATAGCGGAGGGTCTCCCGTTCCGCCGGTTCTGCTCCGTACGTATTCTCGGCTGCGTCCTCAGTCGCATCGTGCGAGGTTCTGCCTCGTTCTCAGTCCCGCTGCCTGAACTGATGGTGGCTGAAGCCAGCGACGGGCTCACTGCCCTGGCCCTGTTTTTATACCTGGGGGGGTCGGGTAAAAACGCTTCCTAAGCTGTACACAAAACTCCGAGGCCATGGTCAGACCCGACATCACGATAAACGTACATCCAAACAGCGGGAACGACTAACCAGCTTGCCACCGACGGGATCTTCCATGAGGGACGAGGGGATGGCGGCCAGGAGGAAGCGCTCGCGGTGGCAAAGGTGCCCTGATCACACAGACCCCACAGAACAGAACACGTCGCAGCTGGGAGAGCGTGTCAGCAGTCATCTCCCAAGGAACACAATCCCCACAGCCCACCTCGCGGGTCTGGGACGCCAGGTTAGAAGCGCAGGACATGACACTGGACCCACTGGGTCGGCAAACGGCAGAAGGATTTGGTAACACTGGCGGTGGGGCAGACGGGCGGGGTCCCGCGGGAGGAGGCGCCCGCTCGGACTGAGAGACTCCGCTTCTAAAACCACTTCCCCACCGACAAGAGGCCCCGTGTGTGAGCTGTGCCCCTCTGGCTACCGTCCGCAGGGGTTTTGCGCCGAGTCCACTCAGCTGAGCTGTTTGTGAGAATGCTCTTTCCTGCCTCATCCTGACCTGGATGCCTGGCGCAGGGGTGAGGCTGCCGTGTTGCTGGCAGCTCCCCTCCTGGGTGGGCGCTGGGTCTCCGGGCCTTGGGCTGGCATCCTGCCTCCCAGAGCCCTTCCCCGGGCCCCGAGACACCGGGCTGTCCTCACTCTCCCCACTGCCTCGTTTCCTGCAAACGCTGTCCTGTGGACTCTTCCGGAAACCTCCGCACACATCCCAGTGCTGACGACCGGTCCCTTGGTCCACATGCCCCCGCAATTCCGCATTTCCTGCTGACCGCGACACACACCACCTCAGAACGAATTCCAGAATATCCAGCCAAGACACAGGCTTCGCTGGGGCTGCAGAGCAGGGGTCAGTGAGAAGAGAAAGCTGAGAGGGCCCCGCACTCACTGCTCCCACCCCGGGCGTGTGGGGCTGGGGTGACCAGCTGGACCTGCCCTGACCGCCCTTCTTAGGGGTCTCGACATGGATGGGGTTTTCTGGGAAGGGTCCTGTCCAGCACCTGGGGACACTTGGGGCCCCAGAAAGGTTCGACGCCTGCTGGGACCCGGGGCCACGTGTCTTTAGACGCAGCCCCCACCCCGATGCGCCCCCATGGTCCCTCCACGACTTCCCTCTCTCTCCACGGTGTGTGGGGGAAGATTTTCTTTGCAGCATTGTTTATAATGGGAAAAAGATGGAAACGATACAAAATCCACGAATAGAGAGGTAGACTGTGGTGCAGAGTATGGAATGTTCTGAGAGATCCACGTCCTTATGCTCGGGCTGCGTCCCACTAACTCCCGCGATCACAGAGTGTGATGGGGCTTCTCCCTGACGGGCCAAGGTTGCTCCTTGCCAGGAGCGCCTTTCCTGAGGGGCACACGCGGACCCTACCTGGGCCAGACGCTCACCCGTGATCTTGCCTGGTCACCTGCAGCTTAGCATGAGACACCTATTTTGTAAGTCTGAATTCCTGGCCAGCTTAAAACCTTGGGCCACTTGAGATAAAAATCTGGATCTCTTGCTTGAAAAGCTTTGCAGCTTCGGGAGCACACCAGCGCCCGAGGACAGGCCTCTCTGTGACTGAGGTCCCCTCAGATGGGCTCAGCCTCGCACGCCGGCACGCTCACGCACAGGGGCTGGGCTGGGAGCGCCCGCGTCCAGAGCACTCCCTGCACCCCGCCGGCCAGCCGACCAGCCAGAGGCAGCGTCCCCTCGTCCCCTCGTCCCCTCGGGAGAAGGGCAGAGCCCGCTGCAGCTCCTGCCGGGTTTCCCGAGGTGCTCAGTGGGACAGAGACGTCGGGGCATTTCCAGGCTCCCCGGCCGGGGGCTGCTTCTTTCTGTGCCTCTCAGTGTGAGGGCGGGTGCATCGCCGGTGGGTGGCATCTTCCCTCTTCTCTGGATACGCGGGCTGCCCTCCCGCTCCAGGCCTGCAGGCCTCCAGCAGGACGAGGACACATCCCCAGGGCAGCACGGAGGCTGAGCCACCAGGCAGACCTTCTCCACCCCAGTCTGCATCGTCTTGGAGCCGGGACAGCCCAGCCTTACTCCGCCCCAGGAGACACAGAGGACATGCCAGGCATTTGAAGTGAGTGGCGGGCGGGGGGACGGGCAAGGGCGACAGCTGGTGAGTTGTGGCCACCTCTGTGGAAGCCATCAGCCTGGAGGAGGGAGGTAAATCAGGATCCCTGAGGTCAGACGCCGGTGCGTCCGGGAAGGCCAGCAAACGCCCATGTGTCCTCGTCACTCAAAGGGCCCTGGCCCCTGGAGGCAGCGGGGGACACAGCGACTGACCGCCTGGGAACACGAAACCCGCAGGAAGCCGCCGCAAGTGCTTGGCGGAGTCCAGGGGGATTTAGATCAAAGGCCTGCAGCTGGACGCCGGGGGCGGGGGCGAGCATGCAGCAGCTGAGCGGGGCTCAGCCCAGGGTGTGCCTCGGGAGGCCGCCCCACGGCCTCTTCCCCCCACGCCCGTTCTGCTGGGGGGTCCCTAGCGTGTGGCATGTGGGGCTCATTTCCCCATGCAGGGAACCTGAGCTGTTAGGCCCACATCCAGGCGTCTCCTGGACGCCCAGCCAGCCCCACAGCAAAGAGCTTGTTCCTGGGGCATCATCACAGCTTGAAAGGGCGACACTCCCCTTGTGGGGTGACTATGAGGAAAGGGAACCCCAGGCCCCTTTTAGGGGGTGGCAGGAGTCGCTCCAGGTCTCAGACACCAGGGCGGTGTGGGGCAAGGGGCTCCGAGAACTCTGGCTGGTGCCTGGGAAGGAGCATCAGGGAGGAAGGACATAAGTCACTTCCTTTGAGACTCAATTCTGGACTCTGTGAAATCGGCTAATCGGGAAGTATCCAGTGACCGCCTGTGTCGTCCCGGGAGCAGAGAGCCAGGCCTGGGGCTGCGTGAGGGCAGGGGTCCCAGGGCAAGGGACCCCGGCCAGCTGAGGTCTCGTGTTAGCGCTAGCCTAGAAAGCAGGGATGCTGTCTGGGACGAGGCTATGAATCTGGCCAGGCCCCCGTGACTGTACGGAGGAGCTTGGGGGCTGTAGCAGGGATTACACAAGGTCCCGTGTCCAGGCCTCAGGGGCACCGGGAAGCAGGGGCTGAGGGCTCCTCCTTGGAGGGCTGCCAGTCTGCTGGAGGCCACACCTAGGCCACAGTGATGGTGGCGTTCCTGAGCCACGCCGTGCAGGGTGCTCTGGGACCAAGGCATCCTGCCTGCCTGGACAGGGGCCATTGGAGGCTGGGTGGGAAGGACGAGGGCATCTGTTGGATGAAGGACATGGGGAGAGGCTCCAGGCAGGGGTCCCTCTGCTCAGGAGACATGGGGTCTGGGGATGAGCGTGGAAGGCTGGGCTCAGGGAAGTTCTCCAGGAGCCTCCACTGCTGGTTTAGATGCTAGGACACAGCCAGGGGTTACTGCCTGGGGCCTGGTCCGGATGGTAAAGTTGGAAACAAGGAGGATTTCCAGCTGCGCACCCAGACCCCACCGGAGGGCCGAGCTGGTTGGCTCTCGGCAGACCTGACAACATCAGGACGGCTCTGGGCAGACCTCGGGAGGACCCGGCTGCCCTATCCACGTCCCACCTGAGACCTGACCAACAGTCCAGAACTTGACCGTCTATCAGGACTGAGTGTGCAGGGTCTAAGCTCACGCCTGTGGATAGCCACCTTCCTTGGAAGTAATTGCTGAGCTGATCTAACCCCAAAGGAAGTCCCCAAAGCAAGTGTCCTCCTACCCCACCCCCCTGAAGCAGGGAACGATGGTAGGCCGTCAAAGACAGACACCAAAACACTGAAATTTCCCTGTGGTTATGTGGATGTGCAGTCCAGGTGGACGGATTGCGTGCTGAGCGGACAATCTGTGTGTTCCCGACAAGAAGCCACCAGAGCTCAGCTTTCTAGGCCCAGAGGCCCCTCCCTGTGGTCTGGTCCCTGCTGGTGTCCACTGAACCCTGGGCCGAGCCTCAGTTTACCCACTTGCTGGGTCGTGCAAGGTGTCCTCAGCCTTCCCGAGAGCAGGAGTCATGTGTCCACTGGATGGGGACTTGTCACTTCTGGCACCTCCTTTCCTTTTTACTTCTTCCTAGAGCCCACCTTGACGGGTGTCTGGCGGGATGGAGGGCGTGGGCTCAGAGGCACCCACCTGGCGGCTCTGAAATCTGAATCTTCAAACTCTGTGTTACTGTTTCCATTATTATCCTGGGTCCCGTGGGCCTTCCCTCCCCAGTGGACGTGGCCGCTGCCCCCCCCCACCGAGGCCCCTGCGGTGCAGGCACTCAGGTCTCGTCCTGCAGGCCTGGGCAGTGGTCCCGGCTGCCCCGAGCACAGCTGGTGCCCAGGCCGGGGCGGGGGTCAGTCCGAGAATGGCTGCTTCTGCCGGTGGACCTCAGGCAGGCTGCGACCCGCATCCCCATCTGAGCGGAACCAGATGCCCCCCTTCAGATTGCCATGCCACAGAGACTGGGGGCGTCAGGTGATGTCTCCCCCTGAGGCCGGGAGGCCAGCTGGCGTGCAAATCCAGAAAGACCCCCCAGATCTCGGCAGCCACGGGGGCCCCTCCACCACAGCTGCACCGCAGTGTTTGTGAGACGCCACCGCGCTCTCCTGTCCCGTTTATTTCCAGAAGCCACACGTGCAGCGGCATCTCTGGTGTCCACCTTCCCCGAGAGGCACGTGGCCAAGCGGGTGCTGGACTCAGAGCCGCACTCCGTTGTGGGAGCTCAGCCTGCACTGCAGGAGGGCTCTGCCTCCCAGGCTGGGAGGTCACTAGGGGCAGCTCTAGGAGGGGCGCAATTTCCACAAGTATTTCCTGACCTTTGTCCCATTTGAATCCAAAGAGAGAGAAGCGCCCTTCGGTTTACCATGATTCAGAGAAAGAAACGCCTCAGCCCTACTCAGGCCCAGCTCCCTGGCTGCGCCCTTCCCAGGACCGGGGTCCCTCTGAAGTGGTGGGAGGGTTGGGGGCACAGCCCACCTAAACCTGTCTCTGTGAGGCGAGCTTGCTGCAGAGCCCGTGGCCCCGGCTGTCCGGCTCCCTCACGGGCGGCTCAGCGGCACCTTCCCAGGAGACACAGTCAGGCCAGGTGCGGCCGTGGGCGGCCTGTCCTCGCCCCCGGCCCCTCAGCCGTGCAGACCAGCTGCGTGCAGAGAGCGAATCCCCGTGCCTCACGCCGGTGGCACCCACGCCTGCCTTCCCGTGGGCACCTGCCCAAGCGCCCTGGTGCTGCCGCTCCCTCCTCCCGCCGGGAGCTGCCCCCCTCCCCCCAGCATCCACAACCCTACGGGCGCCGCCCGAAGGACTCAGCCAGCCTGGGGCCCCCAGCCGGCACCCTCCAGCCTCCGGAGGGAGTTCAGATCCTGTTGCCCTACTGCGCAATGCTGAAGGCATCTCCTCTCGCAGAGCTGACACCGGGTGTCCACACCATGGTGTCTGTTCACGCACGTGTGCAAGGGGCACTGCGCGTGATTTCCGTGCTGGGCAAGTGAGACACGCCAGCGGCGCAGTCCCTGCCCTCACGCGCCGGAAGTGCCGTCTCAATGCCCCGCAGCATGACAGCCAGCGCGGCCCTCGCGTGACGGCCCACGGACTGCGCGCTGGAACCAAATACCCCAGTCAGAGGCGCGGGCTCCGAGGACGGCCTCCCCGGTCCAGAACCCTCCAGTCGGCGTGGGGCCCCGTGCAGGAGGCAGGTGGAGAGGGCTCTGGTCTGCTCTCCCCCGAACACGTCACCCTTACGGGGGAGGATTTCGGACTCCGATTGACAGTTCTGGAAAGACAGCGGGATTTGGGAGCCACTCTCAGGTCACTGGCGACACCGTTGGAAAGTGCGTCCGGTTCCTGGGAGGCAGCGTCTCCTGGAACCTGCTCCTCACCCAGGACGCCCAGCGGAGGGGGGCCCGAGACCAGCCCTGTCCCCTCTTCCAGGGGTGGGAAGGCCATGGGCTGGCCCATCGGCTGCCCCACTCCTACCCTCGCGCCCCAGGACTGGCTGGGCATCAAGGGGGCTGCTCAGCCTGGGACATCGGCAGGCAGAGGTGCGGACACCCTGCCGCTCAGACACACGGCGGGGAGACTGTAAGACGCGGTTGACGAGGGCGCTAATTGCTCCCGCGACATTTAGCTGGTTGTGCGAGTCTTCCAAGATAGCGTTGACGTGGACCGTCTCATTATTTCCCTGCCGTCCAGGCCGGGGGACTCCTGCGGGAAGAGCTGGCGGGTGTGCGTCTCCATGGCAGCGGGCGGATTTGGCAGGAGGGCCGCACAGCGGAGAGGGGGTGACAAAAGCATCTTTGATGCAAAGGCTGCGGAGGGACGTGGTCCAGGAAGCCCGTTTCTAAAGGCCGCCCAACCTCCAGGTGGAGGCTCTTGGTTTAGCCTCTGAGTTAGCTTTTGTTGCCGAGCTCCGAAGGCCCTGCGGCCCCGTCACGTGGGGCTCTGCACTGGGTCCGGGAGCCAGGCCTTTTGTCCAGGTCACCTGCCCAGCTCGGCTGGCACGGCCTGTTGCCACCGCCGCAGACAGAGGCCAGTTTAGCTCCAAGCGGGCGCACGGTGGAAGCAGAGGGGCCTTGCGGTCAGCTCCGGCGGTCCTCCCACTGCAGGACCAGGGTGCTCAGCGATGAGAACAGGGGCCACCAACCTGACGTGGGCGCCTCCCAGCAGCTCCCACTCCTCCCAAGCCCTCAGTGTCCCCTCTCACCAGGACGTCCTTTGGTTCCCGGGCTCAGATTGCACCCCGGTGGCCAGCGCAGCCCCAAGAGCTCCTCCGGCAGAACACAACCCTTTCCCTGTGGACCCCGGGGCCTGCGTCTCCCTCCCGGGCTCCCCACTCCCGCCTGCACAGCCAAGCTCCTGACTTCCCTCTGTCCACAGAGGGGCTTCCCTGAGGGAATTGTGCTGTAGCCCTGGGAGCAGGGAGCCCCGTGACCATCTCTCTGGGAGGCAGGACCCGCCGTGAAGTGCTGTCCATGACAGTTCATGGAGCAAAACGAGCACCCCCAGGAGGGGAGGGTGGGAGTCAGCCCAGGCCCCGGGGTGGGGGGGGACATTCTCAGCAGGTGGGAGAACGTGCCAGGAGGCAAAGGAGCAGGTGTTCTGGGCTGAGAAGGCCTGTGAAGCCCCAGACGGGGGTGCCGAGGGCTGGGGCGAGCAGCACTGGGAGGGCTGGGCCCCCTGAGACTTCCAGCCTCACTTTCACCAGAGGAGTGGCACGGGGTTGAGCAAGAGCCGGACCTTCAAGCCCTGAACACACAGCTGGGGGGACGGCCTCTCCCAAAGAATCTGGGGCCGCCAGGCCGTGTGAATAGGGGTCCTGGACAAGGCTGTGTGGTGAGCGACCCAGTGAGAGGCGTTGAGTCCCCGGGCTGAGCTGGTGCCAGGACACAGGAAGCTCCTGGCTGGGATCCTCTGGTGGGGGAAGCATTTGGGGTGATATGCAGATGAGGACTCGCCGAAGGAAAAGGCTGGGAGGTGGCACACGAGGGAGAGGCAGCTGGGCAGGTGCGCGTGCCTCCAGAAGAGGGAACTGGCTGCCGTCAGGACAGATATGCATGAGGGAGCAGTCAGGGTGGGTCCAGGAGGAGAGACAGAAGGAAAAGAAGAGATGGCCAAGAGGGGCATTTGGGGAGAGGCGAGCCTTCAGATGGGGCAGAGGATATGGAGGTTGGAAGGAGCTGTGGCGAGGGGCTCCCAGGAGGCCAGTTTCTCCAGCGTCACTGAGCGTCCAGTGGCTTGGCAGCTGTGGGAAGGGCACGTCCTTTGAAAGCATCGCAGGAGTAACGTCTGCTGTGTCTTGAGGTGGGGGATACATTTCTGACCGGCTCGGTGGGATGGCACCAGCCATCCCGCACACAGCCCTGGGCCCGATCCCACACCAGCCTCTGTCCCCGGCTCGGCACTGTGGGTCTCTGGAACCCGTGTGGGCCTCTCCCAGGCCCGGGACAGAGGTGCTTCCTGCCTGAGCCATCCCACCCTCCACCGCGGGCTCCTTTGGACCCTCAGGACACGCAGGCTGCAGGGAGCCCTGGGCTAAGCTCCCTCGAGAGAGAATAGGACGCACCACCGCATGGCTACAAAATGCTGGGGCTCAAATTGGTTTTGCTATTTGCAGTGTGAACTCTGGTACGTCAGCTGGCCTTCCTGAGCCTTGGGTTTATTATCTATCTCTAAGTAGGAACACTAATAATGAAGATCCCCAAGATGGACCATCAAAGCTCTTGGCACTTCAGTAAACCTCAGCTCGGGCTGCTCAGAACTGCTGGGTCCGTGAGGCCCCCAAGCTGCCCTGGAACCATGGGACAGATGTGGATCCCTGGCCAGCACAGCCCTGGCCCCATCAGGGACATCTAACGTGAGGTCTTCCACGCTATGGCACTGCAGTGTGTGAGGTGACACGATCATGGGTCCTGGGTGGGGGTGTCTTCGAGGCCTTTATTCTGCTGGCCATATTTTCACACGGGGAAGGCAGGCAGCCAGGCCGGATGGCTGTGGGGGGGGGTGCTGGGCCTGCGGCCATCCTCCTCAAGCACCACCCACCCCCCAGCACCAGGGACCCTCCCTCATTTCTAGTGTGCTCATCTCCTGACTTCGAGGCTTGCTCATTTCTGGATAGTTTTTAGTTTCTGCCTTTAAGTTCATGCAATTGGGTTATTTTGAGACCTGGGGTATTATTTTGTGGATATTATTCTGGACAAACATTGTAGCCCCCAAGAGACGTCTGTGTGGGTGGCCCATCGCCGGGGCACAAGCGTGAGGACCTCTCCTGCTGACCATTCCCTCCGTCCTGCATTCGCCTCAGAAAAAGCTAAAGAACACTGGGGCGCCTGGGTGGTTCAGTCGCTGGGCATCTGACTTCGGCTCGGGTCATTGTCCCGGGGTCCTGGGATCGAGCCCGCATCAGGTTCCCTGCTCAGCGGGCCTGCTTCTCCCTCTCCCTCTCCCTCTGCTTGTGTTCCCTCTCTCACTGTCTCTCTCTGTCAAATAAATAAATAAAATATTAAAGAAAAAAAAAAAAAGCTAAAGAACACTGACCCTGGTACAAATCTGCCCGGGACACGCGGAGGTGGGAATGAGGCACCTTGAAGTGCTCCATGCACGATTAATCATCCCGGAGCGACGAGACCCCCCAGGCCAGGAGCCCCTCAGGCCCCGGGAGGCTGACCGACCCTTCCAGCCATCGTCCTTCTCGGAAATCCGTGCCTGGAGCTCCCCCTGCATCACATCTCTCCCGCGTCCACAAACTGTCCAGAGGGGAGGAATTGAAACGCCGTCCACACACCTGCCAGGGATGGGGTGCTGGGCTCCAAGAGCTGTCTGCACACATTTCCTGCTTTGCAACGGTCAGGCCCGGCACATACAGCCAAGGGGAAGTGACCTCTTTCTCTCTGGGTACCCACTGATGCCTCACCATGTGGAAACGAGATTCAGGCCAGGGAGGAGGGGAGCAGCCCGGCAGAGGCCCTGCGCAGACCGGACTGGGCAGGCCTGCCTGGTTGGCAGGGAGCCTCCGGCCCCTGTTGGCCGAGTGTGAGCTGGCAGAGAATGGCAGTGGGGCTGGGGCTCATGTAAACTATAGAGTCCTGTGCCTTCCAAGGCCTCTGCCTGCTCCTGCTCATGGTCCCTGATTGGCCTGTCTCCCGGGCACTGAGGGCCGGGCAGCAAGAGGCTCAGACAAGGTCAGGGCCCAGGTGTGGCTCCCACCCAGGCTCCATCCTTCCCCCTCCTCACCTTCCTCCTGGCGTCTTCTTGAGGTAAACAGAGCAGACATCTGTCCTTCTAGCCCAAGGACCAGCCGTGTGAGAAGGGCGAGCCCTCGGGTGTCTCAGCAGTGACCTTGCTCCTCTGGGGGCCCCCAGCCCTGGGCGCGGTGCTCACCCAGCCTCCACCCCCTGGTTTTCTCTCTCCTCCTCTCCCGGGCTGCATCTGACCCGCTGATGCTATGGGCTGGCCACTTCTAGGGGAAATGCATCTTTAAGACCAAACCCCATGTCCTGTAGGGCTGTTTAAAATGGAGAAAATGTCCCTGTCCACAGCTGTGTGGGCACTTTGTGAGTGACCGTGGTCAGAGTCCCTGGCAGGAGAACGGGATAAAGCCTCGGCCCGCATCCTCCTGCTCTCTTGGGGTCCCAGGGAGGAGCCCCGCTGGTTTTGCCTGGGGGGCATCAGCCTCCAAGATGAATTCTGCCATCCTTACCACCCTGACCTCTCGCCTGAGAGAAGGGCGGCTCTGTGGGGTTGGCCAGGGCCAAACTCGGCTGCACAGAGGGTCAGGGAGCCCAGCCAGGTGCCTGTGGGAAAACACACGCCCCAGGAAATGGAGCTACCGTCCCTCTAAGACACAGCCTGAGTCCTTCAAAGCTGGGTAGAAAACGGAGACCAAGGAGCTGGTGTCACATGCTCCTCGCAGAATGTCCAGTGGCTGCAAGACCGCGGCACGGGCAGGTGCGGGCAGGTGCGGGCAGGAGCGGGCAGGTGCGGGCAGGTGCGGGCAGTTGAGGGCAGGTGCGGGCAGTTGAGGGCAGGAGCGGGCAGGTGCGGGCAGGTGCGGGCAGGAGCGGGCAGGTGCGGGCAGGTGCGGGCAGGTGCGGGCAGGAGCGGGCAGGAGCGGGCAGGTGCGGGCAGGTGCGGGCAGGTGCGGGCAGGAGCGGGCAGGAGCGGGCAGGAGCGGGCAGGAGCGAAGGCCTCGGGGCTGTTAGCTGACCTAACAGTTCCTAAGGAAGGAGTTAGTCCTTCAAGAGCCTCTGCTGTACTCGCCCTGACCGTCCTTGACCAGTGGACAGAGCCTCCCCCAGGGCCTGCGCAGCGGTACTGTCTTCTCTCGGTCCCCACAGGACCACCGAGCCGCCACCCCAGATGCAGGTCCTATTGGGCAGAGCGTTGCTCCCCACTGGCTTACACAGCTTGTGAATAATTCTTCTTTGAGTCAGGCTTCTGTGGTGTGCTAAAGTATATTAATTTTTATTTATGTTACAGTATTAAAAACAGATGAAACATCAATTGATTCAGTGGGGTGTCCTTTGGGGGTTACACACAAAATATTTTGAAAGGACTTTTTAAATGTCTTTTAACTAAAGCTCCAGATGGTGATTAAAGATGTGTTGAGGGGATTCTGTATGAATCAAAAGGAATAACAACAAAAACAAAACAACAACAACAAAAGAAACACATGAATGAATTTGTGTCATGATTCATTTATTCATTAATGCAAAGAACATGTCTCTGCAGGCAGAAGAATTGGGTGAGCATCCTACATCTGGTTCCTACTCACTCTTTAACCTGTGAACCTCAGATTTCTCCTTTGTAAAATGTAGAAAATGATGTCTTTTGCAGGGCTATTTGGACGTTTAAAAAGATAATGTCTATCTAAGAAGGAAGAAAGTTTTTTTTATATAGTATCAGGCTAGACATGCTATAAAAGAGCTTGGCATATAATAAGTGTTTGATACATATTATCTCCTATTATTTCCAATAAGACCACAGCAAGTATTATGTTGTTTGAAAATTATCGAATGCCTGTCCCACAAAAAGTCAAAACTAATTAATGTATTTAGCAAAGTTGCAGTATATGAAATCAACACACAAACATCAGTTGTGTTTCCATACTAATAATGAATAGTTCAAAAAAGAAATAAATAAAAACATCCATTTACAATATCATCAAAAAGGAATAAACTACCTAAGAATAAACTTAGCCAAAGAGACAAAAGACTTAGACACTGAAAACTGCAAAATGTTGCTCAAAGAAAGCAAAGATAGAACCTAAATGACAGAAAAAGGCATCTGTGTTTATGGATCTGAAAAATTAACATTGTTAAAATGTCAATACTACCCAACGCAACCTACAGATTTAATGTGATCTCGACCAAAATCTCAATGGCATTTTTTGTGAAAATAGAAAAATCCGTCCTAAAATTCATGTAGAGTCTCAAGGAACCCCAAAGAACTAAAACAATCCTGAAAAAGAAGAACAAACCAGAGGACTGACACTTCCTGATCTCAGAACTTAGTACAAAGTTACAGTGATCCAAACAGTGTGTCTTGGCAAGAACACAGAGAGATGCAGAGAGAGAGAGTCCTCGCACATACGGTCTCACGACCTTCGACAAGGACGCCAAGACCTCTCAGTGGGAGAGCTCCGGGAAAGCCAACAGCCACGTGCCCAGGAATGAAGTCGGTTCCCCACAGTACTCCACGTACAAAAATTAACTCAAATGGATCAAAGACCTAAAAATAAGACCCCGAAGTATAAAACTCTTAGAAGAAAACATGGACCAAAGACATTGGATTTGGTGAGAATTTCCTGGATTTCACACCAAAAGCACAGACAAAAAAAGGTAAAAATAGGTAAGTTGGATTTCATCAAAATTAAAGACTGTGCTTCGTGGGGCATTGTCAGCAGAGCAAAGTACAGAGAAACTGAAAGAATGTGAAGTATGGGAGCAAACACTTGCAATCGTGTATCTAATAAGGGGTTAGCATCCAGAAGCGCCTACAACCCAACAACAACAAACAACAAATAACTTTATTTAAAAATGGACAAAAGATCTAAATAGACATTTCTCAAAGAAAACACAGAAGTGGCCAACAAACACATGAAAGATGCTCAATATCACCCATCATCAGGGACATGCAAACACACTAGCAGTGAGATACCACCTCTCCCCTGCTGGCATGATTCCTATCCAACATCCAGAAGACAACAGGAGTCGTTGAATGCGGAGAATTTGGAACCCTCATGACTACTGTCAGGAATGTAAAAGGGTGCCAATGCTGTGGGAAACAGCACGCAGCTTCTCGAAAAGTTAAACACACGATCCAGCAATTTCACTGCTAGGTATGCACCCAAAATAAATGAAAGCAGGGTCTCAGAAAGGTATTAGTACACCTGCTCAGAGCAGCTTTATCCCCAGTAGCTAAAACACGGAAACGACCCAAGCGACCACTGATGGAAGAGTTGATAAGCAAATGTGGTCTATTCATACAACGGAAAATTATTCAGGAATATTAAAAGGAAGGAAATTCTGCAATATGTTACAACATGGATAGACTGAGAACATTATGCTAAGTGAACTAAGCCGTTCACACACATGCATGCCAAACACATACGACATGATTCCACTCCCGTGAGGCACCTAGGTTAGTCAAATTACAGAAACAGGAAGTAGGACGGCGGTTGCCAGGGGCTGGGGATGAGGGTAATGGGGAGTTGTTCAATGGGGACAGAGTTTCGGTTTTGCGAGATGAGAAAGGTCTGGAGATTGGTTGCATGATGAGGTAAATGTACCTCACTGAACTCTACACTTAGAAACAGTTAAGATGGTAAATTTTATATTGTGCATTTTTTAGCACAAAGAAATTATTGAATGCCTATAATAGATACTGGGTATATATCACAAAAAATTGTTCCTGCCTTCAAGGGACTCACCACTTAAAAAGGTAAGCAGGCAGGTGTAGTCATAAATAAAACAAAGCACTGGTACTTTCTGGAAATCTATGTTTTCAGGCATCATGGGTTATGAATGGGTCAGCTGGCGGACCACTGCTTCTCCTCATTGTGTCCCCTGGAGGGACCCCAGTACTTCTAACTGATAAACGGCCACCTCAGAATCACCTCCACAGGACCTCTTTTGGCATCATTTCCCCATGACTGTCTCAGAATAGGAGCTCCCAGACACAGCCACGTGGGGACAAAGGAGCTGTTAAAGGTGGAGCCAAGCCCATGAGCTGGTTAGACATTGTAACGAGAGACTGCAGACGTTGTCCTGGGATCTTCCTGCCGTCTCCAGCCTCTGAGGAAGTCTGGGAGCCCACCAAGTCATGCCTGTGTCAGGGATGAATCTCACAGGGGCAGAATTCCCCAGGAACCTCAGCTGGACAGGGAAAGTGGCTCACGGCGGAGGACCCGGGCTCCAGGCGTAGTGGCGACACCGTAGAGGTGGGCCCAGTGCAGACTTGCATTTTGTCTGCCCTGCGGGAATACCTTTCGTCACCCAGGCCATGCCCAGAGGCCTGGGTCAATGGCTCCTCCTTGGGGCAAAGCGCCCAGAAGTCCCCCCAGTGAGGTCGAGCACGGCGCTCACAGTTGTGTGGCTTCCATTTTGTATCGCCGGAGAAGGAGCCTCACGAGAGCAGGGATCCCCCCTTTGTACTTGGACGTCTGCGCTGCTGTGCTGCTCAGCTCCTGGGATGCATTCAGGGACGGCTGAGCACCCACAACAAAGGTCTCTCCCTAGAGCCAGCCCAGCCCAAGGCGTGGGAAGAGTCCAGGAAGAACCCACATTCCAGTCTGATGCACATTTCGCCATCGACATATTTGAAAACACAGTGTGGCGCACAGCCCGTGGTGGACACTTCCTAAGGAGGTAGTGAGATGCCTTCCTGACCCTGGGGTCCGTGGGAGTTAGTCCAGCAGAATCCAGCTCTGTGTCTTGTCCAATTACTGCAGATAAACGGAGGAGGAAACAGTTTGTCTTATGTAAAAAATCAGTTTTTACAAATATCACTGGTTAATTTACTGTCACTCATCGATGGAACACTTTCTGAAGGCTATTTCTCATCAGCTACCCGTCCTGGGCTAGGGGCACAAAGGAACGAAGGGGACGGGGCCTTTCCTTCGTGGACAGAAGATGCAGGGTAGGGGAGCCCAGTGGCAAGCACACGTTACAGCAGAGGAGGCCAGAACAAGACGAGAAGGACGTGGAGGGAGAGATTGGGCCGAACGCCCAAGATCGGGTAGTTCATAGCACAGGCTGGAAACCGGGGTCCTCTGGCTCACCCAGCTCCCCACCTCCCTGTGGCTCACTTCACTGAGACCTGGCTTCCTCACGCCCCTTGAGGCCAAGTCAACATCTCTGTGGCCCCCACACGCTCTGATGAATTCAACAGAAACGGATGGGTTGCTGCCGTATTTGGTTGAAGTATTTAATTGAAAGTTTAAAACGTGGATTTGGGGAGAAAGGAGAGAAGGCCAAGAAGCACCCTATGTCCATCATTCTGTGGAGCTCAGGGCCCCCCTGGAACAAAGGTCCAGCCATCGGCCGCCGGGTATCCACACTCTGTGTCCCTCTGTGACACGAAGATATGAAGCTATGGACGGAGTGTGAGCTCACGCTCCCCTGGAAGAGGACAAGGCCACGGCAACGCAAAGCCATGAGTTCTGGCTCATGGCAATCCTGATGCTTCGAGCTCTGCTTTACACTTTCTGTATTTTCTAAAATTTTCTGCAGTGCATACTTATGATACAATTAGGGGACACTACAAAAACAGAAGTTATAATAAAAAAAAAGGAAGACAGGAGCACCTGGGTGGCTCAGTCGTTAAGCATCTGCCTTCGGCTCGGGTCATGGTCCCAGGGTCCTGGGATCGAGCCCCGCATCGGGCTCCCTGCTCAGCAGGAGGTCTTCTCCTCCCTCTTGTCTGCCCTCCACCCTGCTCCTGCTCGCTCTCACTCTCTGTCTCTCTCTCGGGCAAAAAAAAAAAAAAAAATCTTTAGAAAAAGGAAAACCAAATGTTTTCAGAGACGTGACGAGTATGGCCCTATCCTTGTTGGAAGACGCCAGGAGCCTCCTGAGCTTTACTCACTGACCACCATCGTCTACATGACCAAAATTCCTTAGGTCTTTATTTTTTTCCCCTTAGGGCTTTAAAAGGCAAAACATCTTCCCACTATTGGTATTTTTTGAAAATTGAATTTAAACTTTCTACCCAAAGCTTGTAAAAATCATCATCTTGTGTTTGAAGTCTAGATGTCTCAGGGCCTTCACAATTCCTGGAGAAACAAGGAACCATGGCCCATCAGCAGAGTTCTTTAATGGTTATTTTTAGATAGATTTTGAATCACACTGAAGAGTAAAAGGGCTCAGGGGCCGTTCCAGGCGTGGGAGCCTCTGCCTTGTGACAAATGGGCTGCTTTGTCTCCCCAAATGGCTCATCGTGGGAGCAGCCCGTCCGCCTCCCCCGACCCCACGTGGACACCCCGGCCGGGCTCCAGGCGGCGCACCCACTGCCGTCCCGGCTGGCCCATGGGCCGCCCCCGTGGAGCGTGGACACCGGGCCGACCGCTCTGGGCAGCCGAGGCCCGCTCTCCTCTGCTCCCTTCTCACCAAGCTGCAGGAGTTGGGCGGGGGCGGCCTGGCGGCTAACGGTTCCTCCTCAGGCCCCGGGAACACAGCTTCCAGGCGATTCAGGCAGGTCTCCTGTCGGCCCGGTCTCACTAGGCAGACAGCAGTGGAGCCTGGTGCTGCTCGGACGGTGTGCAGAGGAGAGGGGCACCCACACCCGGCCGTTGATCTGCCAGGCCCAAAAGAGCGGGTGCCTCGGCCCATACCCTTGAGTGTGGAGGAGGAAGAAAGATCCACTGTGGTTTTCGGGGCATCACATTAGATTCACAGGCGTGTGGACACACTCGGCAGGACCCACGTCTAGTCTAACACTCAGCTGACACTGAAGTGACACTTTTGATGATTTCTGAACAAGGAGCTCCACATTTTCATTTTGTGCAGGGCTCTGTAGGTTATGTAGCAGGCTCTAGTGAGATGCTCCTTCTGGGTCTAGAGGAAACTCCATCGGGGGCATCAACCTCACGGGAGGAGGGGCACCCACCCCGGGACCGGACCGGCTGCTCTCAGCAGGCACGTGCCCCCCAAGGGCATGGGCCAAGGTCTGCAGACATTTTGGCCGCTACGGTTGCTGCTCATCACCCTGCAGTGCCCGGGACTGCCGCTCCCGAGAGCAAGCGGCGCCTGAGGCCAAGGACCCTGGGCCAGAACTGCCTCGTGAGCTGGTAACGGCCACCAAAGCCAACGTTGTCCCGCAGGGCTGCCCAGCAGGAGGTGAGCCTGAACATCTTCCAGAGCCTGGCAAAAAACATGTCTTTGCAACCAAACATCTGCAGCCTGCCCTGCCTGAGGCAGAGTCAGACTGTAACACGCGTGAAACTAGCATTTTGCAGAGAAGTGCTTCAGACCAGGCGGCTCACAGCAAGACCACCACGTCCTTCTGTTTCTCACACGCTGTTTTCACAAGACGCGAGGGAGCCCGGCGCCACATTTTGGAGATGGCAGGGAAGAAAGGGTGCTCTGCCCTGACGACCCGACGGTGGGCCTCGTCAACACCCACGCGCGGCCCCTGGCTGGAGGGGCGGCCCCCACGCGAGGCTTGTTGGAGGCAGACACAGACAGAAAGGGCGGGGACCCGGGGAACCACCAGTCTTGTGCATTCCCGCTGCGGTTTTAGAAGTTAGGGCTGTCCAAGGTGTCAATGTGCCAAGGGCTTTGATGAGCCCTGGTGCCCAAGTCAGGATCCCCCGGTGCCTGGGACCCTCCAGGTTGGCATTTCTATGAACAACAACCCCACGTGAAAGGAGCCCTAAGGCGAAACCCTGGAGGAGAAACCCTGGGCATTCCCCGGGTGACAGAGGGCCCGCCACCTGAGGCTCACTGGCTGTCTGGTCTTGGAGAAACATCCACGCTCTGGCTTGTAACGAAGCAGCAAGAGTTTATGCCCAAAAGAGACGTTGTTTGTAATTGTCCCCCCAGCTACCCTAGAAATCTCTGAGATGATTTCTGTATGCAAGCAGACGCCAGACTCCTTCCCCCCACCCGCCGGCCCTGCTCCGTGAAGGATAATAAGCCGGTACCATCGTGTCCCTCTCTCTGATTACTGCTTATTACACTTCAGCACGGAGCAGTCTGTGTTTTCCCTCAGCCTTTTCATCTCCTGACGCGTGTGCGCCGTGCACACGACCACAGGCAAATACTAACGTGCACCGCCCAGCGGAGCTGCCGGAGCGGCCGGACCTGCCTGGAGACGGGGTCTGGAGGACCGCCTGGGCACAGATGGGTCAGGGGTCCACGGTGGACATGCAGCTGGGGCACCTGGCAGCTCTGGTGTGCGGCCTCGGGAGATGGCCTGGGTGGCGTATTTCTAGAAACACGGCTGGTGTGTGTAAAACCCAGGAGAACCAGCCCGTGACATTTAGGTGTGCTCCAAGCATCACACGCGTTCCTCTCTCTGTTCTCTGCACAGTTTCAGGCTGCCCTCCTCCCAGCACGACCGACACACCAGAGGAGTCGTTTCTTAGAGGATTTGTCTCCAAATGTCTTGCTCCGTGCTTGCCCGCTTGCTCCTTTGAGGAGCATGGTGTGAGGAGTGTATGGGATCTGGGTTCTCCGCACTGCCTTCTTGGAAACCCTTGAAGGAAACTCAAGGGTGTTGAGCCCAGAGGTGCAGGACCCCCGGTATGCTCTCCCTGGCATTAATCACACCACTGCATGGATCACCATGGAGCACAACCACGAGCTCATCAGACGTCACACATGGAGGAGGATTCGGATGTTCATATTTTCAGCTTGTTGGAATGTTGAGGGTTTCATGAGCTGAGTCAGTAAGACTTATAGGAGAAAAGTTACAGCTGGTAGGAGTCTGCAGGAAGATACTGACTGGGCCCAGGATCTTAGAAAATCAACATTCCTGGGACGAGAGGGTCACCGAGAAAGATAAACTGTTAACAGGGAATCAGGGCTGGGTGGCAAATAACAGTTTGCTTCCACATTTGCTTAGTTAATAATGAAATGAAAGAAGCTTCTGGAATCCCGGGACACAGAATGGGCTGTGCAGACGGGTAGGAGAGTCTCCAGCTTCCCTGAAGCTCCACCCTAATACCAGCCCTCTCCTAGGGGTTGAGTTTAGTTAAAGCTGGACTCCACAGAACCCGTCCTTGGTTATTGCTTTGATCTCTGGTCTTGTATTAGGTGCAGAATTAAGGTTTTTAAAATTAAATTTGTGTGAATGCATTGAATTCAGACCATAAGAAAAATTTCTTTTAAACCATATTATGTGTCACTTTCTTTTGGAGGAAAATATAGCGATTTGGGGAAGTTTTGAGTGAATGCTTAAAAGAACTGGTACATCAGAGTATAACAAATTCAGGCTTACATAGAAGGTACTCTATTGTTTCACTGGTATTTCAGAAGTTATCTGTAAGCAAAAATATTTTGGCACCAAATAGATATCTCTTCCTTGTAATTTCTGTTCTGTGTCCAAAAAAATGGCAATTCATACTCATCAGAATACCAACTTCATGAGAACAAGAACTTCATCATTCTTACTCAGAAACATATTCTCAGTTCCTAAAACAGTGCTTGTTACCTCATAATTACTCAGCAAATATTACTGAGTAAGTAAATAAAGCACACATACCAAACACACACACACACACACACTGGGATGTCTCTCTTAATGCCCCTTCTGTGTGGGAAGTGCAAAGAGTGAACACAGCCTGTCCAGCCCATCTTGTGTAGACTTTTATGGAATAGAAGTGGTTCTTTGGCTTCATTCTAAAATTTATTCTCAAAAAAATGTAGCTATAAAGTTGTTCATATTACCACAGACAGAAGGCATGACCCTCCGTCGGTGTAAGCACACACACAGCCCAGAAAACCCCAGAGAAGAGACACCTCAGGGCCACGGAGCTCAGCAGAGTTTTCTTCCCCAATCCGGCCTGTTCGTATTTTGTAGTCTTATCTATACGAATGCACTGCCTTTGTCTTGGGAAGTCAAGTGCATGTGATCAGGGAGCCCTGCCCTCCCAGAAGCCAGCAGGCCCAAGTCTGACCCCCAAGCTGCCCACGCCACTTCCCCACATTTCCTGTCAGGAATTTAGGTTCCCCTGACTGGGAACGCAGCTTGGTGCTCACTGCCCCCCAACCAGCTCTCAGAGGCCAAGACTGCAAATGAGGCCCCAGGAGGAGTTCTGCCCGGCCCTGTGCAGATGGTCTCAGGCCCCCTTTCTCTGGGGTCTCTTCTGACCCCCAAGGACTGGACACCCTTCCGTGGGCCCCTTACAGCCTCTTCTTCCTCCCCTCCATGGGCACAACATTGTCAGCAGTTTACTCCTGGTCTATGCAGCTCTATGAACTAGGACAGGAAAGGGAAAGGAGGATGGGGGAGGGAAGGGGGAGGAGGAAGGGAGGGGTCAGGAGGGGAGGGGAAGGGGATAGAAGGTGGATGGGGAGGGGACGGGAGGAGGGGGCGGGGAGAGGGGAGAGAGGAGGAGGAAGGAAGGAGCCCCAGAAGAAGGAAAAAGGAGGGAGGCAGGAAGCAGGAAAGGATTCGTGCCCTGGGCAAGTCCTTCTGAGCCAGGCCCTGGAGTGAGACCAGCCCCCCGCCTTCATGGACGGCAGATTTTAACCAACAGCTTCCATGATTAGTAGACACTGCAGTGGAGAAGAGAATGGGGAGGCTGGATGAGGAGGCCCTGTGCCCAGAGGGGCTTCTGGACTGATCTGAGACCCCAGGCTCTCTGAGCCTTACCCAGGTAACACTTTGCCTACAGGAGCGTCTGAGAGAAAAGATAAGGAACGTCACAGTCATGGCGGGACCCACCCCTGACGGTCAGGACAGCTGTCCGCCTCTGGGACCTGCACAGCCCCCCTGAGGGTGTGTCCTTCCCCACCCGCTCCAGAGTGACGCGGGACCTGTTCTTAAGGACGCACAGCCACGGCAGGAAGCCGTAGTCCGTGGGCAGGAGAGGTCAGAGGGCAGCGGGTGAGGCCCTCTGGCTGCCCTGGAGGCTTCCCTGATGGAGGAAGCTGCTCCCTTCCACTGCGTCTCCCCTAAGAACCCTCCTAATTTGCTGCTGGCAGAGAGACAAGCAACACACGGGTCCTGCCAAGTGGGAGGAGAAGAGCAGCACCTTGAAGGGGCAGAGGCCTCAGTTTACTGCTCTTTCACATGTGAGCACTGCAGTGGAAGCTCTTGTGGCCCAACACAAAGACAGAAGGACAGAACTAACGCAGTCTATGACGGTAGCTCACGACTGGACGAGCGAGCAGTATGCCAGGATGGGAGGAGACCCAGCCCTGCCGAAGGGCTGAGCCAGCAGCAGCCATTGTCATCCCCGGCGATGAATCATCCACGTCCACAGGGAAAGGGTGGCACATCCCATGAGCACTCACAGGACACAGGGACATCCTAGAGCACGCCCCACCTGGGCCACAATCAGCAATAGGAATCTACTGAGACATGGCCACTTCAGTAAGTCCTCATCAGGCCAGGAAGGATGGCTTCTCCTCCCTGAGTAACTGGGGAGGAGGAGGGGTTCTCCTCTCGGAGGACAGGAGCTCTCCTACCTTGTAACTGTGGAGGAGGATAAGGAGGGCTTCTCCTCTCAGTAACTGTGGAGGAGGAGAGGGAGGGATAATCCAACCTCAGTAATGGGAGGACAGCAGTACTTATCCCTGAGTAACTGTGGAAACAGGGACCCTCCTCCTTGAGTAGCTGTGGAAACAGGGATTTTCCTTCCTGAGTAACTGTGGAAACAGGGATTCTCCTTCCTGAGTACCTGTGGAAACAGGGATTCTCCTCCTTGAGTAACTGTAGAGGACAGGGACCCTCCTCCCTGAGTAACTGTGGAAACAGGGCTTCTCCTCCCTGAGTAACTGTGGAGGACAGGGACCCTCCTCCCTAAGTAACTGTGGAAACAGGGATTCTCCTCCTTGAGTAACTGTAGAGGACAGGGACCCTCCTCCCTGAGTAACTGTGGAAACAGGGCTTCTCCTTCCTGAGTAACTGTGGAAACAGGGATTCTCCTCCTTGAGTAGCTGTGGAGGAGGACAGGGACCTTCTTCCCGGAATAACTGTGGAAACAAGGATTCTCCTTCCTGAGTAACTGTGGTGTACTGGGACCCTCCTCCCTGAGTAACAGTGGAGGACAGGGACCCTCCTCCGAGTAACTGTGGAAACAAGGGCCCTCCTCCTTGAGTAGCTGTGGAAACAGGGATTCTCCTTCCTGAGTAACTGTGGAAACAGGGATTCTCCTCCTTGGGTAGCTGTGGAAACAGAGATTCTCCTCCTTGAGTAACTGTGGAGGACAGGGACCCTCCTCCCTGAGTAACCGTGGAAACAGGGACTCTCCTACCTGAGTGACTGAGTAGGACAGGGACTCTCCATCAGGTAGCTATGGAGGAGTATTTCTGACAGGTCCAACAGTGCAGACAGGATCTGAGAAGAGCCTCAAGGTCGTAAGTGTGTGTCTGGTCTTGTTGGAGGCATTTCTGGCTCTGGTCAGAAAGAGCATCATTGTCAGTGTCCAGGGGCCCCCTGCCTATGTGCCCAGGGACTTGTGGACGAGCCAGAATAGAGAGGTGAGCTGGGTGACGGGGATGAGCCAGGTGGGCTGTGGCTCCTGGGAGTCTTCTGCACAGGGACCAGCACCGCCTGCCATCGGCTTCTCAGCCCTGAGGAAGATTCCTAGAACTGAGAGCTTCGCATCCCAGGTGAACGATGCATGAGGACAGGGGGGAAGCAGCTCCCCTCCCTGCCGAGGGAGTAGATCTTCTAGACGGATGGAGAAGAACTACATGGAACACGTTTCTTTTTACTACTGGGACATTGGTTGCAATCAAACCCTGATAGAATCTGACAAAAAGCATGACAGCGTGGAATGATGACTAATTAGCTAACGATGGATCAGACACCTGAGTTTGAATTCTGTCTCTAGGACTTACCAAGTCTGTGACCATGGGCCAGTCGGTTAACTTCTGCCTGGTTTCAGTCTGGTCATCTGTAAACCTGTGGTGAGGGACCTCCTTGCCCCAGGCTCCCTGGGAGGATTAATTAAGATGGTGCTTGTGAAGCACAGGGAACCCTGCTGAAGGCACATACTAAACATGCAGTAAGGATTAGTTATAAAAAAAATTTGCCCCCCAAAAAGGTTGGTTAGATCATGGAACCTAGACATAAAGGCCTTTTTCCTTAAGAAGTGCTGTTGGGGGCCTAGCCAAGGTTCCCAGCAAACCAAGCATCTAAGCAAACGTAATTTGAGGTTTGTTCTGCAGCAACGCTCACTACCAGCTGTGGAAGACTGAGACACCCAAACTGCCAGAAAGAAATCTCATGGTTCCTTGAAATGGCACCCAGTTCCTCCCGATTCTGGGTTTTTAGGGAATTCCCTCAGAGACCCAGGGCCTTGTTTTCCTCGGATCACGTCTACTTAGCTATGAGTGCTATCTGCCGTATAAATCAGCGTCACTGAGTCCAAGACACTGTGACTCAGAAGAATGCTTCTTGGCTTTGCCTAGAGAATCAGAGAGGAAGAAAAAGTCACTTTTTCGTCTGAAATTCTTTTTTTTTCCCTTTTTCGAGATCCCTCCTGCTGCACGGGTAGTATTTGGTACAGGTCACCGAGACCGAGAGTAGGTCATTCCCGCAGGGAGCTCACAGGCCAATGGGAGAAGCAGTCGAGTAAACTTGCAGGTGTGTCCATAGGTCCTGGGCCCAGGGAAAGGGAGGGCAGGCACCGGGCAGCCAGGACCAGCAGGGAACCGGATGGTGAGGGTGAGGGTGCATCTGGCATTCAGGGAATTGGGGAGACTCCCAGTCTGCCTTTCAGTGGGGCATCAGGCCCTCTGGCCGTCCCCCTCCCACCCCAGGTGAAGATGCTCCCCCCACAAGTGCTGGCCATCCCCCATCTGCTTCACCAACCGAGAGGGCAGGGCCCCCCAGGCCGCACAGCCCCCTGGACTCCAGTAGGCCTGAGGTGTAATTCTCAGAGCTATTCCCTCCCGGGGGCATGCGGCCCTCCAGTCCCCACCGACACCCACCAGCACTTCAGGTGCTGTAAATACCTCTCTTGACAAAGGCCCTGCCCAGCCCCAAACCTAAATTAAGTCCTCCTGTGATAAAACCTATACTTGGCCTTCATGGCATTTAGGGGAACATGCAATTGTGTATTTGGATATGTGGTCACCTGTTGTATATTTAGCTTCCTATTGGACTGCCACCTGCACGGGGCAGGACCCCTGAGCCCCGGGCCCAGTGCTGGCTCCGCGCAGATGCTGAGTGAACTTTTGTGCACATTGGAGGCGTGGCGGCAGTGCGAGGGAGGGAAGGGGGTGGCACCCAGTTTCCGTGGTTGATGGCGCCCATGCCATTCAGCACGTGGGGGGCAAGTCTCCGGGGAAGACACACCAAGAGATGAGGAGAGAGGAACAGACTTGCTTAAGGGCCACAGAGTCCAATCTCTCAGTCCCGTTAGTGTATTTTGTGATAGTTGGTAAAACCACATTTGGAGATAACACTGAAAATCAAAATCTGAGTTCTGTCATTAGGGCATGGAAGCCCTAGGACAGCATGGGTGGGACTGTCCCCGCCCCAGAGAGCAGAGTCCTGCGGGTTACCGTGCGTGCTCCCACAGCCCCAGCCCCTCCTGCCAAGTCCAGCCGAGAGTCCGTGGGGAGGTTGTAGCCCTGGAGCAGGACTGCTGCCAGTAGTGGACCCCAGATTGAGTGTTTGGGGAGATGAGCCTGGACGTAGGGCGGCTGGACAGGGTGGTGGGCCACATCGAGACGCTGCCCACTGCCCCGTGAATGCGGTGCGGTCGGAAAGCTGCGGTTCCTGCACACCACAGCTGAGTATGTGACTCTCCCTGAGTCTGCTGCAGGCTACGCTGACATGGGAAACAGGGTCAAGTCTCTCTGGAGCTCGGTCTTCAACAGGAAAAGAGGAACTTTGCACCGGTTTTGTGGGAAGATATATGAAAATAATTACATGTCTCTAATGAGTCTGAAAAGTACAAATGGTACAGAATCTGAGACTGCTTCTGTGTGTTCTATGTCATCTGTGCGCTACAGGGCTGGGCTGTGGACAGACGACATGCAGATTATGATACCTCACTTCAGATGCACCTGAGGGGGCAGTAAATCTGCCTGTAGGGGTTTTCAGTACAGCTCCCATGACAGAGCTTTCTCTGAGCCGGCACAAAACCCGACTGCATCTCGTCTTTCCTCCCGTCTGTCCAGCCCTATGTCCACCTACTCATCTGTCCACCCATCCATCCATCTCTCCGGCCCTATGTCCACCTCCCCGTCCATACAGACATCTACCTGTCGTGTGTCCACCTCCCCGTCCATAAATCCATCCATACATCCAACGCATGCCTATGGAGCACTTACAACGATAGTGCTCACTGCTGAAGACAGAGTGGAGAACTTGTTTACCCTCGGAACTTACATTCCAGTTGGAGAGACGAGGAAGGGCAGCTTGCACTGTTGGGGGACATGCAGGGCACTACAGCCCTGAGGAGGGGGATCTGGGAAGCCTTTCTAGAGCAGATGTCAACTAAGATATGACTTGAAGGACAATCGGAACAGACTAGTGGATGGCATGTGCAGGTGATGCAAACGCTCAGGAGAAAACACAGCCTCCTGTCCGCTGCCCGCACTGCCACTCCCGCCCGCCTCCCTTCTCTGCGCTGCCCAGGTTCCCTCCTCTCCTACCACCTTCTCAAAGGGTGCAGGCAAAGGCTCTGGGCACTGGTCATGGTTGGTAGAAGAATGAAGTGGTTAAGCACAGGGAAGCATTTCAGGCACTTGTTTGGAAGTTTCAAATCTGCCGTGCGCAGGAACTGCTGTGCACACACGGAGCTGTCCACACTAGATCAGTCTTCCCGTGTCTACACCCTTCTAAACCAACAGAGGCACGGCCCCCCGGGTGCCCGGTCGGGTAGGAACACAGCAGGGCAACTCTGCGGCAGCCAGCCCAGGGGAGATGGTGACTAGGGTGCGGACGGACCCCAGCCCGTCACTCACACTGGTGCCCCTGGCATCGGTCTCCCTTCGTGGGACCCGCGTGGTGCAGAGTAGATGTCTTGAAAATGCCAGTGCTGATGGGCTTCCGCTAAACCTCCAGTGCCCTGTAATTTATAAAAAACACCAAGACTAGGTCAGCCACAGAAAATTATCATTTTAGGAGCAAAGCAGTTGAATATTGACAATTTAATATGGTTCATGTTGTTTTGCCTAAATGTGAACATTTAGATTTTACAAGGAGCTTCCTGGTAACACTGTCTCTTTGCTTCAGAGATTCTGACCCTTGAACGAACTGCATGCCTAATCAGGGCGGTGTTCTTCCCACCTTGCAGACAAGGAAATGGGTGCTCTGAGCACCTGACTCACATGTGATGACATGGACCGAAGTTTTCAGATTCCAAATGTGGAGCTCCTGCCCTTAGCTCTAAGGGATTGGCAGGCCCTGGGCTTTGCTCTCCCTCGGTGGCTGGCTGACCTGAATCCAGGCTCTAAGGCCAAGCCAGCCCCAGGCAAGGGCACTCAGGGACCTTGGACCAGCTTGCTGCTCTTTGGGATCAGGTCTCCTAGCGGGGGGCCTGACCTGACGCTCGTCCGCCTGGGACCAGCAGATACACGGCGCATGCGCTCACCCCCACCCCCACCTGCCTGCCCCCTGCCCACAGTAGCCATCAGTCATCACTCATCGTGATCCTCCCCAACCCGCCAGGACCTCAGTCTCCCCACCTAGCTTGCTGGCCACCTCCGTGCATCGTCACCTTGACCTCAAGACAGAGCCGAGAAGTTGGTGAAACCCTCCCCAGGCAAGATGGATGCACGGGTCCAGAAGGCCACCCCCATGCCTGGGAGCCCCGTCCTTTGCACCAGACGTCAGTTTGCTGCCTCTCCTCCAAATCACGCCTTCAACTGTGCAAAAACCAGCCTACTCACAGAGAATTCTGGAGGGGAGGGTGGGGATGGGGGCCCCATGGTGTGAACGAGCTCAGTGTCACCGAGCTGTGTGCTGCAAACCGTCCCAGCAGTGCGTTTTGTGTTGTGTCTACCACAATTCAAAAGTTTGAGGGAAATGAAAGTAAACACTGACCTCTTAGGGAGTCCAGCTACACCTGTGAATAATTTTGCCTGTCACCATGGCCTAATGAAACGTCACAGTGTTGACCAGAAGACAAGGCCATTGATGAGCTGTATGATTCTGGGTAAGTTTCTGAGTCTCATTTCTTCAACTGCATGATGGGGATAAGACAACACTCGCCAGGCTGTGGGGACCAAACGCACTCGGTAGAAAGAAGCTGCTTTGGTGGCTGCAAATGGTTCATGGGACGTGATTGTGCTTCATGACGGGAACAGCAGTCTGCTCACGTGGTCATCGCACATCTACCACCAGCCCTCACCCTCCGCGAAACACTGAACGCACCTGTTTCTTACAAGGAACCGTGGTCCGCATGCAGGTTGATCGAGGAGGGAGGATCGTTTCTGGTCTTCGATGTTGTCGACTAAGAGGTGTTTTGAGTTTGTTTGATCTTTGGTTTTCCGTGTAAGTAACTGTGAGGAAGTGAGGTGCCAAAAGTTCTGCCTTGAGCTGATGTGCAGTCACTCGTCCTCTGTGTAAACAAAGGCTTCACTAAGCAAATGGGCGGGTAAGAGAGGACTGCGGGCAGAATGTTTGTTCTCTCAGAGGCTCGGGGTTTCACGCACCCCCGCACCGGCCAGCACCCTGCCAGGCAAACGGAGCCCTGCCGGGTCTGAGGGCGTGGACCTGAGGGGCAAGCCTCAGCAAGCGGGGACCCCAGGAGGATGGGGCAAGGCCTGGAGCCTGGCAGGGATGCTGAGAGGGGCCCGGCAGAGGCGGGCAGCAGAGCCTGGCGGGTGGAGGACTGGTCCGGGGACCCCGTATGCAGCTGCTGAGGAACGAAAAGACCAGAGCAGACGTAACGTTTGGAGAGCCTTAACTTTCTCATGATGGGTGCGCAATCTCCACCATATACTCACATGCAGACTTCCTAAAGACCGCACGGGCATATGCAGAAGGGGGAGTGTCTCCTGGTCAATGTATCCGTTAGTGACAATGTTGCTGCAAAGCATGAGCGTGCGGGGCCCGGCGCTTGTCCCTCTGAACGTGCCCAGAGGCCGTTCCTGTGCAGGGGCATTTTAAAGACGCCCTCTGCCCCAACACGGTCACGCCTGGCCCTCAGGAGCTGCTTGGCCCTGGACTCCACAGCACCTCACAGGGCCATGTTGCAAGGCCTCGAGCTTCAACTCCTGCATGAATGCGCTTCACTAGCTAATCTACATATTCAGAAGCAGTAAGATACTTGGATTTTGTTTCTGCTCCTCTGTCTTTCCAGCGGGAGCTTGGGAGTGCAAGGGTGTAGCGGGCATTCCATCCACCCTGGAGGTTGACGCCCACACCAGCTTCCCATCACCTCCTGCCAGGGAAGCCTTCGGCTAAGCATGGGGTGGACTCCAGGGCTGTTTATTTGAGGGTGGGTCTGCATCACAATAAGGGGCCAGAGGCCTGTGTCCCTCTTGTCTAGAAGCTTCCAGCAGCTGGGAGAAGCATGCCCAGAGGAGAGTCTCAGGACAACAGTGCTCACCCAGATGGCCTCCCTGCCTGAGTGCCCAGATCTAATTGCACAGCGGCAGTGCCCGGCACCAAACACCTGGCTGCTGGACCTGCCTGCTCAGGTGAGGGTGTCCAGGTATGCACACACACTCAAGCGTGGGAGAGGGGCAGCCGAGCTGCAGGCCATGGGCGTGTGTGCGAGCTACATCCCTGCTACACGTGATATGCGTGTGGGATAGGCTGTAGACACGTATGCACCATCATCTAGTACAGAATCCTACCTGGAGCTTGCCCAATATGCTAACTCTTCAGAGCACTTTCAGGACCATGGTCCCGGCATCCCAATCTTTCCTCTGAGGCCTTCTCTGGGCCGGGTGGCATGCAGGGCCCCAGATGCGGGTAATGTCACCTGCTGCAGACCTGCCCAATGGATAGAGTAGTGTCTTTTCTCTCTTGACATTTGAGGAAACTGAGGCGCAGAGGGTGTGCACAGCCCCAGGCCACGTGCCAGGGCAGTGGTGCCCAGATGAACACGGCAGAGGCCAGCTGGCCCTGGGTGACTGGTCGTGCCCTTCTGCTGCGTCACAAAAGGAGGACCACCTCCAAATACGGTGCTCTCATGGCGGCCAGGCCCATGTGCACCACGTACCTACCTGGCCGGTGTTTCAGGAGGAGTCGGGTTCCCCGGCTCCAAGTCACCCACACACGGTGTCCCGCCAATGCTGCAGGTGAAGCCAGGAGGGACCTCTGCCTCAGAAGCAGATTCCTTGCTGAGCAGGGTGACGTGTCACAGAAAGAACAGCTTAGATGAGATGCATTTCACAGGTGACCAAGGACGCAGCATCCGTCACCAAGGAGCAGAACAGGATCGAGCATCGTCCTTCACAGGGAAGAACTCTTCTAAACGGGTAACTCGCATTCTGCTAACATTCCAGGCAAGTTACTGCTCATGACTCAGACACAAGTGCCTTCAGTTAGGCTGGTAATGGAGCTAAGTTAATGAAAAGGGCTGAATTTCACAAAACTTATATTTTGCACCAGACACTTGCTTCAATCTGCACTTTTTGTGGAAGGCCTGATTGAGACAGAAAGTTGATCTCGTGGAAACTAAGATAAATATAGTTTTGTTGTAATTCTTTTTCAGTTGGTTGTTATATGCGTTTACAGAGCAGACTTGACGAACGAGAAAGGGGGGCCAGTGAGGTGAGCAGACCCGTGCTAGGGAGGAGGGAGACTCCTGGGCCGGCGGGACACGGGGGCAGCCGTGGCGGAGAGGGCACCCACGCGGGATGGGGGCCTGCAGTTAGCTCCGCCTCCAAGGAGCAACACAAACCTGACAGCCGGACTCCACGGACACGCTTTCCTGGCAGGGCCTCCTCGGCCGGCTCTGGAAGCTTCTCGATGCTGAGGACGGGGAAGAACCATGCCCTCTCGGGACACTGCCGTCAGCAGCTCCTTGGACGGAGAATTAGGGGGTGTTCTCAAAGGGACTGTTTTAAGCTTCAGGGAAACAAGGCCTGGAGGCACCCTTGCGAAATGAGGGTGTCAGAAGGTGGGACTCCCATGGGTCCACAGGCTGCCCCCAGGCTCCAGGGCAGGCGGGAGGCCCGGCTGCCGCCAGCTCCGCCCACACCCTCACTGACCCTAGTAACCTCTCCGCAACCACCCCTTCCTGCCAGACTGGGGCCCTCTGCTCTCCGGCCAGCTCAGGGCCCACCACACGCTGCCCTCTCTCAAAGTTCCAAGATCCTGGTGTTCTGCAAGGCACACGTGCATGTTCATGTGCATGCACACCCATGCACACGTGTGCACGCTTGAGCACACACTGTCACGATGCTTACCCGCACGCTCGCACGCCCACGTGCCCATGTACACACGTGTGCAAACACACGCACACACTCACACACCAGTGTGCACACACTGTCACGATGCTTACCCACACACTCACACGCCCATGTGCCCATGTGCGCACGTGTGCAAACACATGCACACACTCACACACCTTGTGCACACACGCCACCACCACCACCAGTCTCTCGTTACAGGTACGTGAAGGATGGGGATTTCCTGGACCCCATGAGGAAAACCTCCCCGACAAGCACCTGTGTGCTCTCCAGCAGCCAACCCAGAGCTGCCCATTCAGGGCCTGCCCCCTTCCCCCTCGGGAGGTTCTGCAGGCTTGTGCAACCCAATGTGGGGGCAGCTGACTTCCCGCAACCTCTTTTCTAAAGGGGACCCTAGCCATGAACCACGCCGTGCCGCCAGGGCTGCGGCTGGGGACAAAGCTTCCGGGCACCCGTGGGGCCCCACCCACCCTCGTGGGCCCATCCCTGCCGCCCCCGCCCCGTCCCTCCATCCCCCTGCAGCCAGGATGCATAGGCCCAGGCAAGGCCTCCTCCCTCAGACCCCCGGGCTCCAGGCCGCCTCTGACACTTAACTTTCTAGAACTTGCCACCTTGTTTTCTAGCTTGTTTTGTGGCAACAGCACTGCAAGCTGGACATACTGCTGCGGCCGGTAAATATTTACACAAGTCAGCCTGATGGGCGCTCGCCTTTGCACAGCTGGTGGGAGGATGCGCGGCAGCCAGCCCCCCACAGACACGCTTCCGAGGGGTTGGGCGCCACGGGGGAGCCTGGAAGCCGGGGGCTGGGGGCCGCTGCTGCCCCCGGGGCCGGCCCCGACCGTGTGCTGGGGAGTCCACAGCCAGGCCTCTCTCCCGCAGCAGGCCGGGTCCCGAGAGGCACCGTGGGTCCGAGCGTCCGAGATAAGACCCTGCATCCTTCGTCATTCCCTTTTCTGAACACACCTTTGTTTTCACGTCATTCACGAGACCCTCTTGCCGGGGCCCGCACGCGAAGGCACCGCAGAGGCCTGTATTCCTGCCCCAGAGGGCCTGTACGCCACGCCCACCAGCCGCGTAGCGCCTCTGAGCCCTGGGCGCTGGCTTAGCTCTGGCGGGACCCTCTGCCATCAGCCTGTGAATCTGCACTTACTGGGGCGTGTCAGACGTGTGCGTGGGGACCATGCGCTGAGTTGAAGTCAGTGTCTGTCGTTAGTGAGGGTGGCGGTCACCCATGTCACTGGGACGTCCTGGAGGAAGGCCACGGGGACCCTGGCGCCACCTCAGGCCCCACCAGGTGAGGGAGGAAAACAGCGTCATCGACCGTCCAGCCACACCTAGCTGCCAGGACCTGAGGGCATGGCTCACGGCGTCCAGTGCCAGAAAGAGCAGATATTTGGGGAAAGCCGAAGAGTCACATTAGGCTGATCGCGGTGCAGAAGAAAGCAGGGTTAGGACCAGATGTGCAGGAGACCCAGGTGGGCGAGTGGCCACCATCGCTGAGGGTTCTGCTCCTCTCGGCCCGGAGAGTGCAGGTGTCAGGGAGGAAGAGGCTGGAGGGAAGAGATGACTGGTCGCCCAGCAGCAGGCAGCAGAAGGCAGGAGTAAGTCAGGATCTCACCTCCTCCTGCAGTACGTGGCCCACGGCCCATGTTGAAAAATAGGCAAGACAGGGGTCCGGCAAGGGCTGTTTCCTGGGCCCATCCCTGACTGTCAGGGTGAGATTTTTTCCCTCCCCTTGCCTTCCTAACTTGGAACAAGCACCCAGGAAAAAAAGAAAGGAAGAAGGGAGAGCCCACCCCACCCTCCTTTCCCGTCTGGCCCGCCTCCCACTTCCTCCCTGTTGTCCCTCCTCCTGGAGCTGAAGCCTCTGGAAGGAGTCCCGCTCCCAGGTGCTGGGGACTCTGCCTTCCAAGGGCGGACGTGATCAGCACGCACGGCTCTCAGCCTTCCAGACAGTCTGTGCTCTGTTGTGTGACGGCCACGTGACTGGGGCAGCACGTCGTGGTCACCCTCCGAACGCAGGATTGGATAAGTGAGCGGATTAGCTGCAGACAACTCTACAGTGACCAAGTTCTTGCCTCTGGCTCGCCAGACGCACCTCCAGACCTCTGGAGCCTAGCAGCACACCGAGAGGCCGCTCCATGGCCTGACGCAGCTGCTGGGTCCCACCTGCAGGCTCTGGGTCAGCTTCTCCTCCGGTCTGTGGGGCCGGGGACACAAAGCCCACAGCTTCCCAGGCACCAGGAGGCCGGGAAGCTGCATTCCACTCTGGAAAGTGTGGGCGCCTGGGTCAGGAGAACCGATGGCATGTGCTTGACCATCATGGTGCACGATCCGAGCCCTGGACCACCGAGGACAATGTGTGTACTCTAGCCGTCCATCCTCCACCTTCCCAACCGTCAGAGAGAAGCGCTCACCACGCTTTCAGAGTGAATCAGCGAGAGTTGTTCCAAAAGCTTTCAAAGCCCTGTGGGCGACTGTACTCGTGGGTTCCTCCACAGAGAACACTGTGTAGAGATAAGATCCCAACGCCCCAGCAAGGTAACTGGCTTCTAGAAGGTTCCAGAGAGCATGGGTGCCCTCCCACTGCTAGGCCCCAGGTTTTGCAGCCGGCGCTGACTACAGAGGCTCAGGCCCCTCTCTGGGCAGTGGGAAGGGAGGAGGGGGTCCCCGAGTCTGGAGGTGGCCCTTCCCTCTGCCGTGGCTCCCGTGGCTGGCAATCTGTGAGAGGAGGCGTTTCCATGGCTCAGGCCAGGGCCGGCTGGGTCCTGTTGCAGGTGCCCAACCACAGGGAGCAGCTTCGGAGGTGGCAGACAGAGACATGGACGTTGGCAGCGGTTCTGGTCGGGACGCGGGGGAAGGAGGTGGCTGGAGACAAGGCCTCTGTCTTCTTAGTGCGTCTGGCCCTGAGCATCATGGCTGTGGAGACCACAGGATGACCCGCGCAGACAGCCGGAGAGACAGCGAGGCTGCCCTGCTGACCGCATCTGCGTGGCCCCTAGCAGGGGAGGGAGGACATCTCCTTGGGGAGGAGGGGGCGTCTCTAGGGCCCTGCCCCACAAGGGTCCCGTGCCCGAAAAGTGACAAGGGATACGACAGAAAAACAAACCCGAACCGAGTTCTGGCCAGAAACCAGCGCGTGAAGTGCTGGGAAACAGACCTCGGGCGAGCGAGCCTCACAGCACACGCACACACACACACATGCACACATGCACACCCCTGAGTCGGGGTCCGGTCTTACACACAGGTGTGGGGCGCACGCACATGCACACACACATGCACACCCCTGAGTCGGGGTCCGGTCTTACACACAGGTGAGGGGCGCACGCACATGCACGCACACGCACACCCCTGAGTCGGGGTCTGGTCTTACACACAGGTGTGGGGCGCACGCACATGCACACACACACGCACACCCCTGAGTCGGGGTCCGGTCTTACACACAGGTGTGGGGCGCACGCACATGCACACACACATGCACACCCCTGAGTCGGGGTCCGGTCTTACACACAGGTTTAGGGTACAGTGGGGCTAGAGGTTGCTCCTCAGAATGTCCCACCAGGGCGGCCGCCCGGCCTCATGCTGCCCGGCTCCCCTTCCTGCCCTGTCCCCTGCAGAAGCAGGAATCAAGATGGAAATTGGAGCAGACACGAGTTTGTAAGTTTCCTGCGGGCAGGACCCTGTCCCTCCTGCACATGGTCATGCAACAGCACGTCAGCTGCCCGCGGCCCCACCAGCTGGGGCCAGGACAGGGCGGGGACACACAGAGACAGGCCTGCTCCCAGCAACCCCGGTCTGTCAGGCAGCCTCCACCCTGAGCAAACACGCGGGCAGTGCGCCGGCTGCCGCGGCCCCGGGTTCCCTGCGTGCACGCCCCTGGGGCTCACCTGCAGACTCTTGATGCCAGTATATTTTCTCCTGGGACTTAGTACAAAATCCATCAATTCTGAGTGCTCTTAAGCAATGAGTAACTTCTGTAAACTTATCTATTAATATTACCTTTGTGTCATTAAGTTTGCTTAAACATGACCCTCAACAGTATTCATATGACATCCTTATTTTAGCAAATGACGTAAAGTTTACTTTGCTTTCAGTTAAAAATGTGACAAAAACCCATGAGTCCTCGATAAATTTAATATAAATCATTGTGCTGCATTTAATTTGGGGACTGGATGTATATTAAAATATGGAATCATTTTCACGTAATATGCCCTCAAATTACTGTTATGATTATTTTTTTCACGTAAAGCTTTTAAAAACCCAGCAGACCTGCTTCTGTGTGGATATTTGGTCCCCAAATGATACGAGGGGTTTGGAGACACCCCTGGAAGCTCTTCTTTGCAAACAACATATGGATGATAAGAGAACAATAAATGAAAAGCAGGACTGACGGCAGTTCTCACTGCATTTCCCTTTTCTTTCATTGGCTCTCAAGGGAGAACAGGCATCTGCCATGTTTGTTGTATGGGGATTTTGGCAAACAAATATCACTCGTATTCATCCTTAGGCTCATTTGCAGAATTGCTACATTTATTTTTAATGTTTGTCAGTTTTTCTTATGCTTCCTGAATAACCACTACTGATTAAATTAAATTAAATAACACATTTCTATCATAAAAATTCCTTAAAGTTGAATCAGAGTGAAGGCAACTCTGTGGCCGTAGGGCCCGAGGCACAGAGAACGCTGGAGCAACAGAGCCGCACACACGCTTCTGATCCCTGAGAACCTCTGCAAGTGGCGGATCTCAAACGAGCCCCTTTAAAAGGAAAATGACATTTAAAAACATTATGTGTAAGTAGAGATTGAAACAGTCCTCTTTGTGTCTTTGAAGCACCTTGAGCCCCTTAGCGCACACAGGACACGTCCGTCCCCTTCCTGACTCCTGGGGATTTACAAACACCTCCAGGGAAACTGTTCTATTCTGAGGACAGCGTCCCGGTAACGTTGAGATCCGGCACCATGAGGGTCAGGTGAGGGAAGCATCTGGGGAAGCTTCTCAGGGTTCTTGCATTCCCTGCTGTTGGCTGCTGGCCCGTCCGCCTGCCGCAGGACATTGGAATCTCGGGCAGCTCCGCAGGAATCCTCGCGCCTGCACCTTCTCTCCAACCAGGAGCCGCGGATCACCTTCCAGCTCTCCAGGGTCAAATCCCTTCCACCTTCACCGCCACGGGAGCCCGAGGCTGGGAGTCCCAGGGTGCCACTGGGCCTCCCCCGCGAGGTGCTGCAAGGCCTCAGCAGGAAGCCGCCATGGGTGTAGGCTGCTCCTTCACGCCCACGCCATGCAGCTCCTGGTTAGAGGCTCATTCTGGTTTGGTGAGCCCTCTCACTGCCTGGTCTGCCAAAGCTTTTCAATCTCTTAATTTTCCAGCAAACGAGACATTGTGAAAAGTCTTGTTTATCTTAGCTAAATATCTCAATTAAAACATTCCATTCCAAAAACATGACCCAGAGTTTGGCACTTTCCTGGTCACATGAAACAGCTGGTCCTCTCAACAGCCACCAAGAAGCTGCTTCCTGCCACGTTGTCCCTGTCACAGGGGGTGACAAACGAGCCCGAGCTGTCCTGGCATGAACTGGAAGCACCTCTCCCCAAGAGTGGCATGGGTGGCCTGAAGCGTGCTCTCAGTGCTGGCCTGGCAGGGCTTCCGACGGACGGCCCTCAGGCCTCACCCCTCCCCGCTCACCCACCACCACTGTTCCCGGGGAAGCAGGTGTGTGCGTCCTGCCCCTGACTTCTGTCCTGGGCCTAGGAGACGTGCAGCTCCTCCAGTGCCCGTGCAAACGATGGAAACAAAACCCTGCGTGTCTCTGTCTGGAAGCTTTTGCCGAGAAGATGTCCTGGGGGCATGAGAGCACTGAAGACAGGGTGGCAGGACCCGTGACCGAGGGTGCAGGACAGCTCTTGAAGGAGGGCAGGCAGCTGGCTTCATGCTGACGTGAAGGGCGAGGGGAAGGAGGGGCCAGTGGGGCCTCGGGGTCTGTTGTGAGCAACCAGGTGGACGGTGGTGCTGATTGAGGTGGGGAGCTGGACACAGACCTTCAGACCGGCTGAGCCGATGTCGGGAACGCTCCTGGGGTTCAGGAGGTGGGCCTGGCTGTACGGTGCTGATCAGGGTAAAGACGCCAGAAGGGGAGAGAAGGGGGTCGGGGTGTCAATGGAAAGAGAACCCCAAAAATCGGAGGGGAGGGAAAGCGGGAGACTGAGTCCCACAGAAGCCAAAGGAGAGAAGCCTTCCCAGGAGGCGTGGTCAGCGGGATCTCAGGCCCAGAGGATGCCAGGCACGGGAGGGGTGCTGCTCTCGAGGGCCCTGGACCAGGGGCAAGAGCTCCCGAGAGCACAGGTGTAGACCTGGGCCTCGGGGCATGCTGCACTCCAGGACACAGGAGTCAGGGTCCGGGTCTCAGCGCTGGGGGCTCCTCTGTCCCACTGGGTGTCGTTTACTCAGTAGTTCACGTTCCTGGAAATGTGTGCACCCATCGCCATCTCTCATTAAAGCCAGGTTCTCTTCAGCGAATGTCCTCAAAGGGTTAGGGTGTATTCTTTAAATTAGGTGCTCTGCTCCCCAGAATCCCCCCGGGGATGTGGGCTCAGGCTCCCGGGGGAGGCCCAGGAAGCCTCAGGTGACTGCAGGCCCAGAGAGCCCCATGGGCCATTCATATGAACACAGACTTGGGCCAGGAAGTAAACGCGGCGGGTGGTGTTTTGTGGGTTTGGTCTTTCCTGAGCCAGGTTCATGTGTAGCAGGTGCAGGACTTTGCTTCCAGTTGTAACCCACCCGGTGGAAGTTGTGTTCTGTCTTTCAGTTTCCAACTGACATGCAAGCTATTTTGAATGATGTCAGACATGTCTTTTTTTTTTTTTTTTTAACGTTTAACTCAACTGTGTTGAAGTAATTTCAGCCCTTACAGAAGGGTCACGACGGTGACTCCCATCCTGTTGGCGCCTGACGTGGCCGCCGGCGGGGTCAGGAACGTGACACACGTCACAACCACATGTCCACAGCTTCTGCGCTGACGCCCTTTCCTCCATGCAGACCCCGGACTCCATCCTGTCTGTGGCCTCCTCCAGTCTGGGATGGGATGGCCTCTTAGCTTCCCTTCCTTTTCCCACCTGGACCCTTTGCAAGAGTATGGTCACTTATTTTGTCCACTGTCCCTCAGTTTGTGTCCATCCGATGCTTTCTCACACCTGGCCCGAGGAGATGCAGTAACTTCCTGTGCACACATCGCAGGCTCCGAGCCTCCACACGGCTTATCCCTGGGGATACTGACCTTGATCTCTTGGTGAAGGTCATTGCTCCACGGGGGGCTGCAAAGTGGTTCCCCAAAGTGATCTTCTTAGCTGGCCACCTGTCACATATATCCATACTCAGCATGCGACCGCTCAAGGTGGACATCTTCCCGCAAACGAAAACAGCCCCACCCCCCACCCCATAAGTAGATGGTCTCCTCAGAAAACTGTTGTAGTGAAATCCGAAAGGGTGGCGGCCCCCCATCTTGTAGACGTCGGCAGTGTGTCCATCTGATCTTCACTGAACAAGGCTCCTACGAATACATAGGTGAGTTCAAAAGTGATCAATCTCGCTTCGGACAGGGTTCCCGAGAATGGGGCAAGCGGGAGGCTTAGGGAGGGAAATCAGCGCCCTCGAGGGAGGGGCACCACGGGGGCATGGCTTCGGTTCTGGGGAGAAGAGCGAGCCAGCAGAGTGCTACGGGGGATGGATTCACCCCCGAAGACGGCCTGTCACAGATGCTCAGCCGAGCGGCCCTTTGGGAGAAGAGGAAGCAAGGAGAGTTACTCACAGGGCAGGATTCCTCCCTCGACGGACGCATCAGCTTGGACCCTGCTCGCTCACCACCAGTGAAGTGTAGAATAGATGAAGATGTCTTTGGGGGGACTGAGATGGTGGGAAACAGCGGTCTTGTTAGCAGAAAACCCTGGAGGCCTTGGCCACAGGGCAGTGTGCCACCAGGGTCCCAGGCCCCACCACAAACTGCCCTTCAGTGAGACCTATGATGTGGGAAGATGCTCTAGACCCAGGGTCAGCCACGAACGGAGTTACCAGCCTGGCTCTCGATGGGTCACTGTCCAAAAGCAGCCCCATCCCACCTGCTGATTGAAAGGGAAAGGTCACACTTCTTTATTTTTTTTAAGATTTTATTTATTTATTTGACACAGAGAGAGAGATAGCAAGAGAGGGAACACAAGCAGGGGGAGTGGGAGAGGGAGAAGCAGGCTTCCCGCCGAGCAGGGAGCCCAATGTGGGGCTCGATCCCAGGACCCTGGGATCATGACCTGAGCCGAAGGCAGACGCTTCACCAACTGAGCCCCCCAGGCGCCCCAGGAAAGGTCACATTTCTAAATGTAGCATAGGACACCCAATTGCTGACTTGCACGGGCAAATATGATTCAAGTATAACTGGTTCACAAAACACAAATGATGGCAGCAGCCGCCGTGGGGATAATTTATGGGCACGACTGCTGGGTGCCTCACGCATCTTCTCTCGTGAGGTCTTCACTGTAACCTGAGCCATGTGCTACATAATTTCCTTTTTTTTCCTCCAGACAAAACTGGGGCTTGAAAAATTCAATTACTCAAATCCACACGTTTTAATAAGCAGAACCGGGATTTAAACCAATGCCCTTTCATAGTGTGTGAATTTTAGACTCCACAGGGTACAACTAAAAATCTTAGAATTTCTACCAAAGAAGAAAACTTACTTGAAACCTATGAAAGGTTTGGTTCAGTTCAGTCTAATTCACTGTATGGAAGGCAGCATTCTGGGGGGTTGGGGAAGATGACAGTGAGCAAGACCACCTCACCACCCTCAGAGGACTATGATGCCATAGACTGAGTGTCCCCCAGATTCATGTATTGAAGCCTAACCCCCAAGGTGATGGTATTTGGAGGTGTGTCCTTGGGGTGATGAGGTCAGGAAGACCGCATCTATGGACCAGACACTGGCTCTCGGACTTCCAGCATCTATAGCCATGAGCCATAAATCTCCACTGTTTATGAGCCACCTCGTCTAGGGCATTTTGTTGTTGTGGCCTGAATGGACTAAGATGCATGGTCAGGGCAGATGCTCCCTGGCCGTCCATGGCACTAGGATGGCAGATGGAGATCTTTTATCCTGAAGTGTATGCTGGTTTTCTTCACTAACAGTTTTATCAGATCAGTGAGCTCTGCGACTGGGTGTCACACCGCAAATAGGTAAAGATGCCAACTGTCAAATTAGAGTGCTTCCCTCGGCTCTGACGGCAAAGCTGCCATATCCCAGAGCCACCAGGAAGCATCGCCTCTGAAAGGGGTGCTTCAGGCCTCACGTGTGAAGCTCTCCCGTGTTTTCACTCCTGCGCTGCTGACCTTTCCCCCCAGTCACACCTGTGCTTGCTCGGCAGCCTCACTAACCGCTTGCCCCTGGCACACGGCAGATTTGTTTGGCCCCTGGCAAGGGTTGGTGTTGATGCAGAAATTGGGAGTGGATGACCCTCTGTGAGACGCTGCCATCCCTCTCTCGGCAAGCCGCAGGGAGCAGGGTCCTCACAGTGACTGGTCCTGGCAGTGTCCCGGTCGTGAGCTCTTGCAGACCTGACCTCTCAGCCTCCTTTGTGCAGAGGAGGAAAGCCCATTTCAGATCCGGTTGGCCATCTTCCATGTTGACAAGAACACTGGAGAGGAGAGAATCTGCTCTGCCCAGGCTTGCAGTGGAGGGACAGGATTGTGGTCTCCCATGACCGAATCTTGGGCCTCCAGGAGCAATTCTAGGACCTGCATCTTCTCAGGGAGAGTGCAGATGATGGTGTCTTCCACACAGTGGTGTGAACATTAGCTTTGAAGCATCTCCACCTGGCTTACAAGAAGCTCAAGAAATACCAGCCATTATTTCCTGAGACAATGGTGATGAACCCTAGCCCAGCCTCGGGCTCTACTGGGCCATCCTGGGCCCGGAGTCTCGATTGGGCCCTTACTCAGTCCTGAAGCTTCTAAGCTGGGGAAGCCACCAGTGGCCAGACCTTGGGGAAAAGGTGAGTAAGGTCCAAGGAACCGCTTTGCAGGTGGATTCAGGTAAAAAGCTGGTTGCACAGCAGGTAAGAGAAATGTCTGTGGTCTCAGAACCACATCCGGAGACCAGCATCGACTGCCGGCTGTGCGGCCTGCCTGAGAGGTGCCCACCAGCACCAGGGGGGAGGGCTGTGGCGTTCCAGCGAGCCCGAGTTCCGCCTCGCTGTCTCTCCTTCTTGGCCCTCGAGTGTTTCCTTTGGACTAGTCTGGTGCAAGGGCTGCGGTGGACCCCCAGTTTCCCTGCCTCGGTGGGAGTCCTTCCCTTCCTGTGAGTTTAGCGGAAAGGAGCCTAGCACACAGCTGGGAAGCAAGTGCTGTACGAGGAATTCACGTGATGCCTGGCCAGCAGCTCTCTGCTCCCAGCACCAAACAGACTCAGGACCTCGGTGACACAAAAACCACAACGGGCACGAGAGGCCGAGGCTGGCTGCCCAGCTGTCAATGTCCGGCCAGCGTGTCTTTGGTCTGTCATGCTGTGCTCCCTGGAGCCTGAATCTCGAGAACAGCACAAAGAGAAAGTGGTCCTGAGTGCATACCCTTGGCTTTGCTAGCCCAGTGCCCAGATTTTAGGTTCTTGCCCTTCGCTGTAACAGGCGGGCAGAGCTGGCGCCTGCAGGACCCAGACATGACTCCCATCATGGCTCCGGCTGCTCATGGACAAACAAGCAAGCGAGCGTGAAATGGTTTGCTATGCCCGCTCTCGTGAGGGTGACGCAGTGTGGCTTCAATCTCGTCCTGGCGACCCTGGGCCGAAGAGCGTGTTGCCGATGAACGCTTTTTGTCTCTCCCTTTGGCGGTGGACACGTCCTCCCTTGACCCTGCGGACAGAGCAGAAAGGGAGCTCTGTGGAGAGGCCCCGGACACCCTCGAGGACACGGGCTGTGGGCAGAACTGAGCTGATGAAGGCTCACCAGGTCCACGCCCTGTTTAACTTTCTGTCGGAATGCTCCTTTCCATTTATGACTTTAAATGGTGTCCCTGCTTTAGTGCTCAGGGGAGAGAAGGCACCACTGTTTCCGGGGCTTTCCTCTGGGGGCTGGGAACATATCTTTCAGATTCTCACTGTCCTATGGTCACTGTCCTCTCGGCTTTACAACTGCTCCAAGGCTCAGACCTGCCACGACAGAGGTGAAGGCAGACACAGACACAGTTTTGTCCACACCTCCCTCTCCTCGCGCTGCCTTTCTGGAAGAGAGGAGAGTAAGAGGTAAGAGAAGAAGTTCATGGAACCCTTTTTGTTTTCAAAGAGGCAAAACATCTAAACAAGAAGGCCCTGTTCCCCTCCCTGTCCCCAGGCCCTCCCTCCCCCCAAGGAAACACAGTGCCCCTTGTATTAGCCAGCTCGGGCCGCCATAGCTAATACCACAGATGGGCAGCTTGGCCACAGGAGCTGATACCCTCACGGTCCTGGGGCTGGAAGTCTGAGATCAGGGTTTCGGCAGGGTTGGTTTTCCTGAGGCCTCTCTTCTTGGCTTGGAGTGGCTTGAGGTGAGGTGGGGTGAGGTGAGGAAAGGGTAAGTGAGGTGAAGTGGGGAAAAGGGAGGTGGGGTGAGTTGGGGTGAGATGAGGTGAGGTGAGGTGAGGCAGACTGAGGTAGAGTAAGGCGCAGTGAGGTGAGGTGAGCTGAGGTGAAGTGGGGTGAGGTGGTGTAAGGGGAGGTAATGGGCAGTGAGAAATGCACAACTGGGGCCTCCTCATGGTTGTGGATTGTGGCCGCCCCACCAGGTTGGAGCTGGGGAGCTGCAGAAATACCAGGATAGCCCAGCCTGCACTCTTAGGGCACGTTGTGGGGGTAAGCAAGGACTTCAGGGACCAGCTAAAGCCCGAGGGCTCATTTTCCCTCCAGGTCCCCTGCAGGTGAGCAGTGGAGGGTGGCTGTGGATGGAGAGTGGAGCTGTGGGTCCCGGGGGGGACTATAGAGATGACTGACCGGCCAGGTGGCAAAGGAGAAGAGGCGAATCAGCTTTGGTAACAAGCACAGGACAGCCAGCCCAGTAGGGAGAAATCAGGGTGCAGATGTGCTTATGGACAGGTGCAAATGCAGATAAATGGGTGGAGAGACCAACTGCCAGGGGCTGCTGGGAGCACCCACACTGCGCGTCTGGGGATCCGATGCGGGCTTGGTGCTGCAGCCGCCCGAGGAAGGGTCCTGGTGGATGCCGTGCTCCCGTGGAAGGAAGGCAGGCTTCTCATGGGCTTCCCAGGACAGAGGCTGTCATTTTCCCAGGACAGAGGAGCCCGAGCGGAGGCCACCGCCCAGGGGGTCCTGAGGGTGGGCTCAGGGCGGACGTGAGTGGTGGTAAGTCGCTCCGTTGTACAGATAGTCTGGTTGCAGCGCACAGGGGCTGACGTCAGAATTCCGAGAGCAGAAGGCCCAGTTCCACGATTGTGCAGGTGACCCCCAAACGAGAAGCAAATCATGGCTGGCGTATAAGGTTTTTAGTCTGGGCTCTTGCAAAAGTCACTATTACAAATACATGATTCACAAGTTCTGTCTGGGAAATGTAACCATGTATTTATTCATCATTGTCCCGCTGCACGATCAGAGAAGATCAGTATTTCATGTACCCCTTTTCCATCGCAACTTCATCACAAAAAGAAAATGATATAGTTGAAAGGGAGGGAGGGAACAGAAGAAAAACAGAAAAGGAAAAGAGAAAAGGAGGGGGGAAAAACCCCAGCTTTTTTGAGTTTGCTTAAAACTACTGAAGTGAGTCGGGGAAAATCTTACACTGAAGACAGTGACGCATGTCAGACACGTTGTGGATGGGCCCGCGAGGAGGAGCAGGTCGGCAGCCCACCGCGGTGAGCGCTGG
>NW_022589712.1:428350-466274 GCF_004348235.1 Phoca vitulina | reverse complement strand
AGGAGGAGCAGGTCGGCAGCCCACCGCGGTGAGCGCTGGGTGCTGGCAGAGAGGTCAAGCGCACCTCTTCCACAACGACCAGTCTTGAGCTTTATTCTTACAAAGGCATTCCATGTCCTCTGCAGAAAACCAAAAGATTCAGATCGATAATGAAGAGAATGCAAACCATTCCCATAACCTCACCACGTAGAGGAACGATCCTAAAGATCTTTCTAGACCACTTCTGTCTACCTACCCGTAGGGTTTTGTATGCATGGTCTTCTAATGTATCAGTCTGTGATCTTTAGAAACACAAAAGCACACGTATAACCTCATGACTTGTTCTCTCACCTCAGAATATGTAATCGTAGGGGCGCGATGTGCCAGGTGCCGTTGTAAGTGTTTTCTGCGTATGTGCCGATCATGGCCTCCAAAGGGCCATGGCACAGAGAGATTGTGTGACGTGCCTGGGGTCCCACAGAATTAAGCGGTGGGGCTGGCACTCGAGCCCGGGGGCTCCGGCTCCAGCCTCTTAGGTGTGAACCTCTTCTCAGGTCCCATCACATTTTAATGACTTTATTGTATTTCATCATATCAAGATGCCATAGTTTGTTTAAATATTTATTTCTTGTTTCAAATTTTTCTCTATTATAAAGCACATTGCAATGAGCACCTTACAATCTTATAGCCAGATTTTTGTCTACAAATAGAATGATCTCCTTACACCCTGCCGACCGCCCAATTCTAGCAGTGACTCCACCAGATGAGCTTTGAGTGTTTGGGATATGTGCTGACAAGTGCTTCCCAGAGGGGGTTCCAATCCCACCCTCGGCGAGGGAAGATGCCCCCCACACCTGTATTAACCTTCTCCTGAGAGGGAAAAGACAGCCAGCTGGACCAAGAGCACCGCATGCTGTTTCTGCTCTAAATCTCTGGCCACGGGCATGGCTGAGGACAGTTAGGGTTTTCACCTCTTCTCAGAGTGCTTGCTGGTGACATTAGCCTGTAATTCAGTGTCCTCATGTCACTGAAACTTTGACATGATTTCCTCTTTAACTGTCCAAGTTCAGCTGAATTGTGAAGCTGGCAAAGACTCAGGACAAAATTTAGAAGTTTGCTCTTTCCTTTTGAGAAATTACAGGCTTGTTAGAGCTCCGGTGAAGGGCGCCCAAGGTCAGGGAGCTTGTGCTCACAAGCGCTACCACAGAAAAGAGCGAAGTGACCTCGCACTCCCTGGGCTTTCGGAAGAGTTTTGCGGGCTACACGTGCACTGTGTGAAATGAGTTTGTGTGTGTGGCTGGGGCAGCCTCGACCACCGAGTGTGCATCCCACACACGCGTCAGTGTCTCCCCCAGCCTGAGGACGTGGAATCCACCAGCGCTGCTGGACTGCGTCAGCCCCTTCGAGCAGCACGACGAACCCGGCCCCTTTAGATCAGGGGCGAGCAGTGGCCGAAGCTTTAGGAGCAGGGGAGCGCCCTGATTAGTCTGGGTTGTGGGAGGCTCGGGGGTACTGCAGGGAGGACCCTGGGCAGTGGGTCCCAGAAGGCCAGGACTGCTCTCTGCTCCTACACCACCTGGACCTGAGGAGGGCAGGAGCTGCCCTGAGACGCCCCCACCCGCCTCTGCTCCCAGAAGAGGCGAAGTCCACAATGCTCATCTCTGCCGCGTGATGCAGCTGAGGAGACAGCCCACCGTGCAACCGTGGGGAAGAAACTTTGCATCTCCAGGAGTCCCCTGTGGGCCTGGGCACAATCCCGGTCAGCTCTGCCCAGGAAGCAGTGCCCAGCAGAGAAGACAAGCAGGAGACCACGACCCAGGGCCAGGTGGCTGTCGCGGGCTCTGGCCTCAGGATGGCCGAGCTGACTCTGCCCCCGTGGAGCTGTTTCCTCCTCAGCACAAGAGAGACAATGCGGGAGTCATGGGTCACGGCGAGGACTGGAGGGGACAGCACATGCAGAGATTAACCCAGGGCCTGGTACTTAGGAAGGGCTGCATAAATGACACCCAGTAGGGCAATGTTAAGTGACCTGTTTCTCATAAAACGAATGCAAAATCAGTGCACAGAGTCACGGTTCTTAGAATTCGGTGTCTCCCACCCAAGCAGAAAGCTCTTCCAGTGCACGAGCAGGGTCTCCGCTTTGTGTATTTCATTCCTGCTGATTGGGGGCCACAGGCTACTGGAGGTGGCCAGTTGGTCCTTCATCATCAGGAGACCCGCTGCTTCCAGCACACCGTATTTGCTGGACAGCAGTGTCCGGAGTCACCAAGGGAAGTCAGGGCGTAGACACTCGGTTGTCCAGGAATAAGTGACGTGTGTTGCGTGTTCTTGGAATCCAGGGAGCAGAAAGTCCCTGGTGGGTTCCCAGAACCTTCCTGCCCTCCCATCCCACTTGAGGAGGGAAGTTCCGGATTCTGTGGTGAAAATGATTCATCTGTTGTTCTGACGGCTCCAGACCGAGCTTCTCGATTGGAGAACAGTGATTGCTTGCACATCTGGAAAGCCTTAGGAACCCAGCTCGCTTGGCCAGGCTCTGTGTTTGGACACAGAAACACATTTCATCTGAGCTCGTGATTCCAGTGGAGACTCAGCGGGTGTCCCTGGGCGGCGGGATTTACCCGTTTCCGTGGCTTAGCTGGACCAAGATGCTCCTTACAAAACAAGTGTTTCCCGAACTCGCCAGATTAGCAGAGTTATCCGGTTAAAATAGCAGCGTCCGGGGGCCGCCCTGGGGTTCTGGCACGGTGGGTCTGTGTGTGCCTGTGAATGGAAGAAGCCGTGCACAAATTCTCGCTCTCAAGTCAGCAGCCTGCCCGTTGCCTTGCTGCACACTCCGCATGCCCCAGGAACCCACTCTCACCACCAGCCCCAGACCCTCACACTCCCCTTGCCCCTGGGACTGTCACTAAGCCACTCAGGCAGGTGCCTGCAGCGTCCATGGGCTGTGGCCCTGTGGCGGGCACCCAGGCCTGCCGGGGCCTCATGGAATTCCCTGTGGCCAGGTCTGGAGCGTGAATGCCGCTCCCCTGAGATGGCTCAGTGTGTGCAAAAGCCCACCGTCTGTGAGTCTGGGCACTTAGTGAGTTCAGCTCTCGACTCCTTCCCGTGCACCCCAAGACCATGACGACCGCGGCCAGTCCCTGTCCGCCTGGGTGCAGCGCTCACTGCAGGGGCCCTCAAAGCAGACCCGCCACTCCCCACTCTGTGGCCCAAGCCTGCTCCTGCCGCCAGGTGTGCGGCCCGCGGAGCTCCGGCTGCTCAGGCAGCGGGTGAAGAGACAGAGGTACTGAGGTACCCGCACCGGGCAGCTCAGCAGGACAGGCGCTGAGAGTGAGGGGATGAGGACCCAGCTACCAGAGGGTGAAGGGCCCTCCGGTGTGACCGTGGGCAGTAGCTGGAGAACCAGGGCGGCAGGCGATATCTTACAAAGGCAGACCTTGCAACCCAAAGTCTGGAATGAGCACACATGAATCCAAACTGACCCTAGTAAGTGGCTCAGTGAATAAATAAATACATGGGGGAGCAGAGAGAGCTCCCTCCAAGTAATTCATGTGGCTGGTCTGCCCTGAGGAGGCAAGCACAGCCCCAGTCCCACATGTGGCCTGTGCTTTGCAACCTCCCCACAAGGGGGTCACTCTCAATGGAGAGACTGACCCCTGTGCCAGGCAGTCAGGCGCCTTTTGAGAAGGGCCCTCCTTGGGTGCTCAGTCAACTGGACGGGCTGCTGCTGTGCCCTGGAAGTAGCCAGATGAGTGGGGTCTGGCTGGCAGCTGGGCTGCAGAACCCCCTCAAGGTGCATGCGTTCCCCCATGAGAAGGAGAAGACGGGGGTCCTTGGTCATCGGGGTGATGAGGTCCCCGCCTTCCAGCGGCAGACACAGCCAACAGGTGCCCTCCTCCTGCCAGATGAGTCCGCAGAGGTCATTTCTTGCTCCTTTGCCTCAGTCCCCAAAAGCAGAACAAGTGAGGGAAGACAGCAGGGTCTTCAAACGGCCCCACGGGAGAGCACATGTGTGTGGGGTGCACGTTCCTTCTGGGAACCGTCTCCCCCACCAGGGGCCGAAGCAGCCCAGGCCAGTCGCGGCAACCGATGTGGCTGATCAGTGAGCAGATCAGCTCCAAGGACGGGCAGGAGGGGCTGGGGAGGCGCCACACTCCCACCTGCACCCCCACCCTGCAAGCCCCTCCCCCAGTACCTCCAGTCCCATGTCCGCTGGGCCCTGCCTCCTACCTCGAAGTTCCACCTGCCCCACATCCCCTACTTGTCAGGCTCCTTGAGCGTGGGGTCTTTTTTTTTTTTTAATTTTTTTATTGTTATGTTAATCCCCATACATTACTTCATTAGTTTTAGATGTAGTGTTCCATGATCCATTGTTTGTGCATAACACCCGGTGCTCCATGCAGAACGTGCCCTCCTCAATACCCATCACCAGGCTAACCCATCCCCCCACCCCCCTCCCCTCTAGAACCCTCAGTTTGTTTCTCAGAGTCCATAGTCTCTCATGGTTTGTCTCCCCTATCGATTTCCCCCCCTTCATTTGTCCCTTCCTACTATCTTCTTTTTTTTTTTTTAACATATATTGCATTATTTGTTTCAGAGGTACAGATCTGTGATTCAACAGTCTTGCACACTTCACAGCGCTCACCAGAGCGCATACCCTCCCCAGTGTCTATCACCCAGTCACCCCATCCCTCCCACCCCACCCCCACTCCAGCAACCCTCAGTTTGTTTCCTGAGATTAAGAATTCCTCATATCCGTGAGGTCATATGATACATGTCTTTCTCTGATTTATTTTGTTTAGTATAACACCCTCCAGTTCCATCCACGTCGTTGCAAATGGCAAGATCTCATTCCTTCTGATGGCTGCATAATATTCCATTGTATATACACCACCTCTTCTCTATCCACTCATCTGTCGATGGACATCTGGTTGAGTGTGGGGTCTTAAGGGGACCTCCGGGGATGCCCTGCGTCCTCAGTACGTGCTAGTGACTGACTCCTCCATGATCCGCAGGATGGGGGCTAGGGACCAGACAACCATGGATAATGGTCTCATGGAGTCAAAATTACCCTTGGAAATTCCTTAAAATGTCTGCAAATCAGAGTATTCTCATGTGTGGATCACTATGCCCAGCCGGTTTCCTCTAGCGCTGGAATATCTGTCATTCCAGGAACACAGTTCCTGGAAGATCCTTCTGTTCAAACTTCGAGCCCAGGTCAGCCCGGCCACGCTGCGCTCTGAACCGACACAGAGTCGGAACCGCGCTCGCCGGTCTAAGTTAGCAGCAGGGGAATTCGGGGTCGAGTAGCACAGCCTGCGACTTCACGCCCGAGGAACTTTGTCCACAGTTCGATGGACGACGTGCACTGATTCAGGTCAGAGTTGCTCAGCCTCCGTGTTATCGATATTTGGGGCCGGAACATTCTGGTTTCGGGGGTGTCTTGTGCAGTCTCAAGCCTCCCCAGCTCAGACCCCGTCTCAGAAACATGCTCACCTCGGCACCTTCCTGCCCTCTACCCCCTCGCCTGCCTCATCGCACCAGAAGCCAGACCTCCAAACGCGCGGTTTTAATCAAGAATATGACCAAAAATTATTCCTCTGTATTTGTTGGTTTCACTTTAACAAGGAGAATTGGCCTGGACCCCAGGAACTTCTGTTCCCCAAGAACCTGAAACAAAAGTAGTGCTTTTTCCTTGCCTAACCCCCCACTGCTCCCTTCAGGTCTTTATTTTTCTCCCAACTTCTTCTTCTTTTCTGTTTCTTCTGTACCCTGAGCGGGGCCTCAGCAGGTCCCCTTCTGTCTCTCGCCTTCAGAGCAATCCCTCAAAAGTACCGAAATAACCTTCGCTTTCTGACCCTCTGTCACCGGGTCTTTCCGAGGGCGACTGCAGGTCATCGCCAGAAGACATCTCCAAATCCCGGACGTTCCCCTTGAACCCTGTGAGTAGCACTGCTCTCCAGGACTTTCTCAGAGAAGAGCCAGTTTATATGGAAATCCAGTTTCCTGGCTGTTAGATTAATTGATTAATTAACTAAATCATCCATTCACCAACTCAACATACCCTCTCTGTGTTGCTTTGTCCACTACCCCTAATGAGCTGATGTTCTTCGTGGTGCTGAAGCTTGGAATAATGAAGGGCCGCATCCCAAGCGGCCACCAGGAGCTGTGCTGACCGCGTTCACGAGGCTCGACGGGAAACACCATGAAAATGCGGCTTTCTCCCTCAGACCTCAGGACACTGTCACAAAGAATGCATTGTTCGTCTTCTCTGCTTCGTCCCAGAATGAGCAAGACCGGGCCTGTCACCACTCGAGGACTGTGGTCACCCCTTCCCCACATGGCTTCTGACAAGTCCCAGCGCTGAGCCCCCAGCCCCCTGGACGTGCCCTGATTGTGGTGTGGAGGGGGGTCTGGCCCGTCCGCTCACACATCAGGTGCGGGAACCCGAGATCCACCATCCCCACCGCCTACAGCCAGTCGCCAGACCTGCAGTGGGGGCACCAACGCGGTGTGGGCCACGGAGCATGGCTGGCGCCTTCAGAACCACGTGACTGAGCAAAGCGCCTCGGGAACACTGGACCCACGTCCCCTCCTAATCCCACATCCAGAACCACATACACATGCATATCCTCCCCAGGGCAGTCATAAACACAGGACAGACGGCCCGTGAGTGGCTGGGAGCAGCCCAAATCATGGCACCAGCCACCGTCCGCACTGACAGGAGATGGACTAACCTTACAGGGCCAGGTAATCAAACACGGGTTCTGTGCTTGGCTTTGGCAGCAGGTTTATTACCCTAACCATATTTGCCCTGGGCAGTTATCAAAATGAGTTCTCATCCCCTGAGCAGACCTGCCAGCAATGCTGGGAGAATAGAAATGTCCAGGGTGTGAGGGAATAAAACCTTGCTACGGATTCATAATCCGTACAGACTGTTTTCATCCACAGAGTCAGAGTTGGCTGCATTCAAAGTCCACGTGAGGTCTCTTTCTCTGAAACACACTTCATTGGTGTCCCGGGTCCAATGGCAGGAGTCTTTTACTCAAGTCTTTCTACGGGAGAAGGGGACCTCCTGGTGCCCGATGCATCTTCTGAGGAAGCAAGACACGAACAAACGATCCGCCCGAGGGCTTCTGGGGACCCAGGTCTGCTCCCACACAGGGAGCCCGGAGCAATCTCTCGGCTGGAACAGCGGGGAGCAGGAGGGCAGAAACGCATGCAGGATTGCAAGCCCGGTCTGAGGGGCCTGCAGCCTCAAACACGCGTCCTGCAAATTAGCCGTCAGAACGGCTGATGGAAATAGCAGCTTCTCTCCTTTCTCCTTTCGCTCTAACGCAGCTCCTGATGGGTCACTACAGGCCTGAGGTCAGACCGCAGGAGAAATAGTCAGGATGGGGGCCGGGTAATCCCGTCTGAATAATCGGGATTTGTCCAGACCCCCTGCCATTTATTTCTCAAAGATTGTGTGAAACACTAATTAATTTCACTTTGGATTAAAGAGATCCTCAGACTGTCCCCCTTCAGTCTTCGAAGCGTTAATGTGCAGTAGAACGTTTCTTTCCTCTGGGTATTGTTGCATTCAGAGCACATGAAGAAAATCCGAAAATGTTCTTTAAAAGCTGACAATAGCTGCTCATTTCTATTCTATCCCTCTGCAAGCTCTCAGCAATCTTGGAAAACAACAAAGGGTCCTGGACACACAGTCCTGGTGCCGGGCGGGAGGGGCACCACTATTTCTCCCCAGGAAGCAGCCTCTGTATGTCCACTTTACGACTGACCGTATTGAGGCCAGAGCTGATTTCTGTTACCCGACGGGAAGAGCTGGGAGCCAGGCCCGAGGTTTGTTGTTGGCGTGACTGGTTACCCGGGAAGCTCACGGTCACGGCGGCAGCCATGGCCCATACTTAGCATTTCTGTGTGGAGAGAACACAAACACACACACACGCTTACGTTCACAGCATGCCGATACCCTAGCCCCAGCAACAACCACAAAACTGGGCAAGTCACGCACCACGGTATTATCATCCCGCTGTCCAGAGGAGGTCACTGATGCCCAGAGCAGGTCATTTATCCGCTGCAGTTAGCAGTCCGACAGGATCCCCAAGAGAGGTAGGCAGGAAGACACACCCATCTTGAGTTGTGACGCCTTGTCCTTCGGACGCAGCAGGATGCTTAGCCAGCCGTCCTCCCATTTCCCCCGTGCAAGGCCAGGTAACGGGACGCCCGTCACTGGGCTCTGGGCACAGCAGGCTGGGCGCCCTGGCTGCCCACACGTGAGCCTGCTGAGAGTGAGTGCGTGCACAGCACCGTGCCATGCCGGCCGAGTGACAGCTCGTCAGCCCTGGAGGCTGACACTGCCTTCCGCGTGGTGCCCGGTCGCAGGGCAGAGTCTAACACTGGGAGGGATTATAGCTCAGATGTTTTTAAGAGGTGCTGATGCATGTGTCTATTAATAATTAATACCTTTTCACCACCCAGCATGGACTTATCTTCCCATTTTAGATGGAAGCCTCCAAGGTTGTTTGGGGGAACCCTTGGCACCCTTTCTTATGCCATAGGTCACACTTCCATGGGACACAAGACTTTCAGCACGAAGCAGGAAACACGGCCGGTGGGTGGCCTGGGAAAGCCATGCGGACAGCAAACCGGTCTGGGATGTCCTGAGTCAGGTTGGCTTGGCTTTTGGCACCCATCAGATGACTCAGATCTTCCTTTTCCCCCCTCGTGGTGAGCGGGACACCACACGCTCAGCTAGCCGGAGACACACCGGCTGGGGACACGAGACGGGGACAGGCTCTTTGTCATGGTGCACTGGGCATGCGGCCAGCCTCACCACACCTTGGTGGCTGGGCAGTGCGGGACCTCGAGGAGGTGACCGCCCTTCCCCAGGCGGACCCGGCCCCTTTTCCTGCCCTTTCCTCCTGCCCCTGCTTCTCCCAGACCTGCCGCCCGGTGCCTCTCCTTTGGGCCACCAGATTCCATCCTCTGGCGACACTCAGGGCAGTGGGGACACCTCTGTCTCCAAGTGTGGCCAGAGGCAGGGAGGACGGTGTGTTCAGAGGGGCAGGCTGGGGCGAGCGGCACCAGCACTAACCTTTTCGTCCTCTCGGGGTCTGGCAGAGGAACACGGCGGCCCAGAGCCCACTCTGTCATTTCACTGCCTGGCAGACACCAGAGTCAGATGCCAAACGACGGTCCCAACAGCAACACAGTGGTCCCAGAACCTGAACGGCCGGGCGTCTTCCTCCAGCTCTTTTCTTGACAAGAGGCCAGAGCTTCATTCGTTCAGGAGTGTTGCCGGCTCTGAGGGTGGTTTCCAGTCCCTGAACACGGCTGTTTATCCCCTGGGTGGCACTGAGCTGTGGGACGTCATTGTAAGGGAAGATGCAAACTCCCTCACGACGACTTGTGACCCCTTTTCCTGAGAGACAGGAGGACCCTCTTCTTACTAGTATGGCATTGACCAAGTCCATCCTGCATGGAGGACGCTCCTTCTGGCTGCAGAGTCTAAGTGGCCAGCCCAGGAGGAACCATCTAGAGGCACTGAGATCCCACCACGTGTGAAGCTGCTCCTTCACTTGCTCTTCTTGCAAACGAGACGCAGCCGGACCTGGTGGCTTTGTGTCCTGTCAGAGACTAAAAGTAGGTGGAATCTGGGTGGGAAAGAGCTTTTAGGTACAGCAACCCAGTGTTCAAACTCCCCATTAAATCCGTAATTCTGTAAAGCTGTGACTATGCCAACAGGGAAGCATATAGCTGTGAGCGTCCCCGAGGGTCCCCTCTGTCCTTGGGCACACATGGACACCATGTAGCTGTGACCTCCCTGAGGGTCCCCTCTGTCCTTCTGGAAGGAGTGAGTTTCTGGGCCTTCTGGCTTTTCTTCAGCCATGGACGTGAGATTGTCCTTAGCATCCATCCCCTGAGGGTACCCAGAGAGCAGGTGAGCCAGGGCCATTCGATGTGCTGTGGATTTTACCACCTGAACTATTTCAGAACTCTCAGTTCCATTTTTAAAATATACAGCTTACAATCAGGAGCTGAGAGTGAAGTGGATGTTGCTAAGTGTAGAGTGGATGGAAGAAAACCACTCGTCACCACTGTTGTTGCTGGGACATGGGGTGGTGGCCACAGGCTGACGAGCAGGGACCTTGGGCTCAGACCCACTGATTCTTCCTAAAAGGGACTGGCTGATTTGGGGGTGCACCTTCTCTACATGGTGTCACCCGCAGAGCTGCTGGACCTCAGAGGCCCCTCACTGACAAGTATCGCATTTGGTTCCAAAACAGAACTTTCTTGCTTACTCTCTTCTCAAAAACAAAGCACATAAACCTCCCTCCTGCTCCTACGTCCATCTCTGTCCTTCACTGCCAAGGTCCCCAGGAGGATTTAGGGGCTTCCTCCCCACCCACTTGCCCCCTGACTGCCCTGCTAGCACCTGACCACACTGCTGCTCCGGCCTGAGAGGACCGAATCTGGACCCCAAATCTACCAGCACCTGCCCTGTCGCAGGCTCCCCCCAGTGCCCCCAGGCTGCAGGCCCTGAGGCTGGTTCGCCGCTGGTCTTCACGGTCCCTGCTTAGGCCTCCACCACCATCCGGTGCCTTCCAGATCCATGCCAGTGTCTGTCTGTGTGGGGTCCTGGTGCAGCCCCTTGACGCACGAGTGCGGACTCCACCTGCGTCCCCAGAGTGGGCTTCCGTGCCAGGGCCCCATCCACCTGGAGGTCCAGGCTGGGGCCGGGGGACACGCCTTTCATACTGCCTCACCCTGGAGCCCAGGCCCTGACCTGTGACCTCTAGGAGCCCCCCGGGGACCTTCCCCTCTCTCAGGAGAGACCGGTGCGTCCCCCAGGAGCCAACATGGATCATGTGGCTCTCCCAGATCAAATGTTTCCCTGGTTCCTGATCACTTTCAGGACAAAGCTCGGGTCAGAGGCCTCAGGACCCAGCTCTGGGGGGTCAGTAGTCCTTGGCTGTATCCCCCCACCCCCAAGGCCCTGCCTGAGTGCCCTTTCCCTCATCCCCAGCTGAGGGCAGGGGGCGATTTCAGGATTTCCCCTCTGCCCTGCCCTGCCCTATGTGCTCACTGTTCCCTTCTGTTGCGCTCCCTGCCCCCAAGGTGCTGCCCCAGGTCACCTGCAGGCCCCGCCCCTCCGAACTCCTGGTCCCCAGGACGGCAGGTGCGAGTCAGGACCTGTCTATGGGTAGAGACACGAAATGCTGCCCGCACATCTGAACTCCTCACTGCAAGACCGCAAACCCGCACCTTTGCGTTTATGTCTGCCCTGTTGGTGAAAAACATGGGGTGCCAGACTGCTTCGTCTCCAAAACCAAAGGGGCATGCAGACCCCAGAGCCCAGGGATCTTCATGGACAGCCCCTCACCGACCAGCCTGTCTCCTGACCCACCTCCCTCCCTCCGCAGCCTAGCTGTTGGAGCTTCCCTGCTGCCGGAGCCCCCGGTGAGGTGGGTACGGCCTCCTGACACGGCACACACACTCTACACTCCTTCCCTCTCTTGACCATTTCCACTCGCAGCGAGGAGTCAGAGCCCATTACTGGGCGGAGCCCGCAGCGTGCCCCCCTCTGCCGAGCCAGGCTGCGGGAAGACTCTGGTGGGACGGCGGCACACCAGTCTTCCCAGGGTCGCACTTCTCTGGGTGACGGGCCTGGATCCAGGGGTCTGAGACATGGCCCGCCTTCCGCCTGCTCTGGGGGGGAGAGGGCTGCAGAGACGCCCCGCGGGTCTCCTCCGCGGCCAGGCTGCACATCCCACGTCCACTCTCTCAGAGCTGGCTTTCTAAGGCCCCACTGTTGCTGCCAGTGTGGGTGCGGTCTGTCCTCCCCTCTGCCTTTGTGCTGCGTCCAGGCCCCTGGCCACTGTGCTCCCGCCCCCACACACCCTCCGAGCCCAGCGCCGCCCCGGGACAGTGGGCTTCGTCCTGGCGTCTGGCACAGGCCATGCCCGGGGCAAGTGGGTGCATCTCCCCAGGGGTCTGAGATTTGAAAGCGTGTGCGCCCTTTGACCCAGCAATTCCTATTCTGACCGTCCACGGCACCCTTGAGACGTGCTCGGAGCTACGTGAACAGGGATGCCCCTGAGCCCTGTTGGTGAAAAACTACCTGGAAATAACCCCAAAGCACGCACAGGGGCTGGGCCCCACTCCGGTGCGCCCGTGGCTGGTGCTGAGCAGTCTGAGGCGGACGCACAGAGGGCTGTGGTCGGCACGCCGCGCTCCCCGACAGCGGCCCCTGGGTCGGGCGCTGCCACTCTCGCTGTTGCCAACGGCTCTGTGCGGGGACGCCGACTCTCCGTTTTAAACCGTTTTGACTTATCTTCACTTTCGTCATGCCATGTTATACTTAAAACTGAGGATGAATTGCTGTAAAATAAGATAATTTTCTAAATGGCCCAAACCAGTTTAAATGTTCCCCTCCTGCTCTTGGACCGATCGCCGGCGCACGCTCAGCCGCACGAGGTTCTGAGCAGGACGGGGCAGCCCCTCCTCGGCCTGGAGCCAGGGCACAAGCTGCATGCCCGCTGCCCTCCCGTCCTCCCCACCAGCAGCCCAGGGCCGGGCCGTGCGCCCTCACCCGACCCGACCAGCCCACCACAGGCGCGCCCGTCCTGCTGCCCAATACTGTCTCATGCTCCTTTGTCAGTTTCTACTTCCTCTGTATGTCCTTCGCCTGTTCTTCCTTCTCCAGCGACGTCCCTCGTCACTGTCACGAGGAAGGGACGGGCCGTGAGGACGGGAGAGGCAACGACCAGTCCCCCGCCGCGCAGGCCCCGGCTCCGCCTGGTCCGCCGTGGCGTGACAGTGTCCACGGCTGGCACGTCAGCGAAACCGACCCCCCTCAGTGATCGATGCTAACTCTCGTCTGCGAGTCACGTCTGTGTGCTGTGCCGTCAAACATAAGCCCTAGAGACACGTCAGCGGACATCAAACACACCGTGCCGCCAGACTTCAGAGCCGCATGGCAATGGCCGTGCCCACACCTTTCTCTGAATGTGCGGCTCCCAGCCATGGGCACCTAGTGCGCATGCTGACATTTGCGTGTGGGCTTCTGGTGGACAGAAGAGGCGTGCCGGGCTCTGGGACTTCTGAGGGGAAGGGAGCCCAGAGGCTACCAACAGAAGGACAAGTGCCGGTCCCGGTGCAGGGGACGTGGTTGCATGGCCAGGCCCTCCTGCAATGTGGGGACGGCCAGAGAGGCCCAGCAGGCAGCCTGGGGGAGGACGGGGCCACAGGGCATAGGCCACAGCCACGTCCCAGGACAAAGGCCTGGAAGAAACATGGGGCCTGGTGGGGAGGACCGAGCAGAGCAGCCCTCAGCCTGGCCCTGTCCCTCCGGTCGTGCGGTCAGCCCTGTCCCCTCTTGCAGGGAGTTTCTCCCAGGCCAGGAGGCCTCCCACCTTTGCTGCCCTTTCGAGCCTGCCACAGCCATCCTCGTAAATCTGCCAAGCCGATGACAGCGGACTGAGGGCTGGGGGCCGAGGGACCTGAGTGATCTTCCTTCTGCTTGAGCTCCTCCCCGGATGGCGACTGAGCAGGGCTCTATGGCAGACAGCTCCTCAAGCTTTGGAGGGCGGCCCCGGCGAGCTAGGGAGCCGCCGTGAGGCCCAGTGACGAGCCTACGGAAAGGGTCTGCTGAGCATGAGCGGGGTGACCACATGATGTTTTATTGTCTGTCCTGAGCTTACAGGTGGGCCTGTGATCCGGAGGCTGATGGTTACCGCAGCTGAGCAAACAATCTCAGGACAGCCAGGCCCTGGGGGGCACCAGAGCTCCCGGAGCTCAGCTCACACTGAAACCAAACCCCACGCGCCCTGCCCTGGGCCCTCCCCGTGGCTCCTCTCCCTACGGAGAGTCTCAGTCGGCCTCAGTGCACCCCTCAGGGCTGCGTCTGGGGGGAGCAGTGAGCACACCGACTGAAATGCCAGGCAGCAAGTTCCCAAGCTCCCCCTGACCTCAGCCCTCCTGGAGCAAAGCTCTGTGGGCCCCAGGGGCAGACGGACCCCAGCTCCTGGCCATCCTCCGTCCTGTGTGGAGAAGCCCCTGCTGGGGCTTAGCAGAGACGGGGGAGTACACGTGTGGATTTGCAGCCATGCAGACAGCAGGTGTCTGAGAGCATAGGGCGCAGAACCACACGCTCCTTTGTGAAAACCAAGCCCCGGGGTTTGCTTGGAGTGAAGCCTTAGAGAAAGGGACCCAGGGTTTACATTTGGAGGAGGGGCAGGGCAGGGGGAGCACACAGGGAAGGTGAGAGGGGAAGCCAGTAGGGCAGGAAAGACCCAGGTGAGCGTGCCCTGAGGACGTGCCACTAAAATGTTCCTTCAGCCGAAGTGCTAGGCCTTCTCTGGCTCATGAGATCTAAAAAGGCCACCTGGTGCCATGTAGAAGGAGTAGCATTGGGAGAGTTGGGCAGCCTCCTGTTCCTGGGGAATGGGAGACACTCTCCTTTGCAAAACCTGTCCTGACATTTGGGAAGTAAAGGAGGCCACCTGTCAGGGTCCACTCTGTTCTCTGTGCCTTGTTTAGGCTTCTCCTCCCTGGGGTCTGAAAGGATCCACAGGCCTGACGGACACCTGCATGGCCCTTCTGCCCCCCGGGCACACAAGGTCCTGCCCACTTCCGTGGACAGCAGGGAGGGAGGAGGCTTCCTTGCCTGTGGCTCGCAGAGCAGGTGGCTGGAGGGGGGACAGCCGGTTCCCAGACCCCAGTTCCCCTCCCGGCTCTCCTGACCGGCTCTGCTCCAGGGCACTCTGGGTTTCTCCCATCCTCTGTGCCCCGTGCCAGGCCCTGAAGAAGGTGTGCAGGAGGGAGCAGATCCCAGGCCTAGGCCTGGCTGGGGAAGGGGTCATGCTGGCCAAGCCCATGCAAATCCTGTAGAATAGACACAACTCTGGGAAAGAGGGAACGCGATTGCAAAGCTTTGACCACAGGAGAGTCGCTCACCCAAACAGCATAATTGAGTTTAGACAGCACAATCCCATCCAGATGGCCTATGGAGCTGCCTCAGAATGGGCGGCGGCAGGGAACAGGCTCCCGAAACTCACACCAGCAGTGCCAGACCCAGCCCCGCTGCCACAGACACCGGCCCCAGCTCTCTAGCTCAGCCTGCAACAAAAACGAGGCATCAGAGGGCACAGGTGCAAAGGGGTCAAGCCCTGAACTCTGTTCCGGGTGCTCACCTCCTGTGCCCTGCACTCTGGCCCAGGCCCTCACTTCCGGGTCCCTGAACTCTGGCCCTGGTGCTCACCTCCGGGGCCCTGAACTCTGTCCTGGGTGCTCACCTCCTGTGCCCTGAAATCTGTCCTGGGTGCTCAATTCCAGGTCCCTGAACTCTGGCCCAGGCACTCACTTCCGGGTCCCTGAACTCTGGCCCTGGTGCTCACCTCCAGGTCCCTGAACTTTGGCCCAGGCGCTCACTTCCTGTGCCCTGAACTCTGTCCTGGGTGCTCACCTCCTATGCCCAGAAATCTGTCCTGGGTGCTCACCTCCGGGTCCCTGAACTCACTCCTGGGCGCTCACTTCTGGGCAGCGAGGGGTCCATGGGCTGTTAGAAACGTCTACACAGTAACATTGGTGAGCCAGACCATGTAGACTTAGAGGGCCTCCCATTTCCTCGTCCTGGGGGTGTGAGTGTGCATGAGTGTGTGTGCACGTGAATGTGTTTACAACTGAGCTGTGTGTTGTGTCTGCCTTGCTTTCAGCGTCCTGGGCTCCAGCACATGAATATTGGAATGTGCCCGGAGAGAACCTTCCGGAGCCCTGACCACCCAGGGGCAACCATGCCAAGTTGTGTCCCTGCCTGCAAGAGTCCCGGTCTCTCTTCTGGATGCTACTGGAGGCCTCTGGGCTGAAACAGAGGGGCAGCTGGAGCCCACCTGCACAGGTGCCCCCAGGCGCAGGCGGAGGGCGAGGCAGGGACCAGGCCGACAGCCCCGACTCTTTATGACGGGTGCTGGCCTGCCCCCCAGCACTGAAGATGAGTGACGTTGGTCTGCGAGGACCCAGCAGAGCACTGGGGCCCTGTCCAGACCCTCAGGAAGCCTCTGAGGGCCCCTCCCTGCCCCCAGCGGGCAGCCTGCCGGGGCGGGTGTCTAAGTGCCTGTGACAGGGAGGCGGGTGGCGAGGGTCCCGGGCGGGCGGAGGCCCCAGCCCAGCCCTGCAGTCCACTCAGCTGCGCTTTCATTGAAGCTTTTATGTGAGTGTCATCACCTCTAACTGATGGGAAGAGCCCTCCTCCGGCAGCTGCTGATGTGCCTGTTGGCCTCCCTCCCGCCCCTTGCCCAGCCTTTGTGCGTCTGTGTTTTTCCAAGTCATGGGCTGTTAACCCCTTGAGGCCTCGCAGCCCCGTGGGGCCTCAGCTGAGCAGCCGGGGTGTGGACCTGCCTGGTGTTGGACGGAGCCGGGTCTGGGAGCAGCTCCGCCGGGAGCACCCAGCAGCACCTGCACAAAGTGGGGTCGAGGACTCCTGTGTGCTGAGCACCTACTGTGTGCCCCCTGCTTTCCGCAGGACACCAGCCATGCTCTTGGTGAGTTTTAATTATCCTGCTTCACAAACAAGTGAGTGCAGGTTGGCAGATGTTGATGAACAGGCCCTGGGCTCAGGAACAATAAGCCGCAGGTCTGGACTGTGATGAGCCAGTGCAGGCGGGACCTGGGTTTCTGTGATCTGGTCCTGAGCATCCAGCCCTCCTTGTGCGAGGTAGCTCCTTCCTCCGGGTCCAGAGCTGGGTGGAAATTCTGTGGCAGCGTCGGGGACCCCTCGACAGTGACACCCTGCTGATTGGAAACTGGCCGATGGAGAAGCAGGATGAACCAGACAAGCCCTGCCAGCCCTCCGGAGTCTGAGGTCCCATTCAGCTCCGAGTGGTCTGGGAGAACCATGAGGAACATGCTGGGCCTCCAGGTGCCCGTGGCCTCTAAGGTCTGTGCTGGGAAGCCCATACTGGGATGGAACAGGATGGAACAGGAAGGCTCGTGAAGGTCACGGCACTAACACTTAGCTCTTCACACCCAGCACCACCAAAACCGGAGTCCACGGTGCAGGGCAAGGGCAAGGCCGCCCACCTCAGACCCCATTTGGTTCCGCACCAGGCCCACCCCCGGGACCCCGGCCTTGGTGCTCTCTGTGAACACTCCCTCACCCTCCGGCACCTGACCCTCCAGGCCGGTGGCCCCCACTCTGCACGTGAGCAACCTCCCTGAGGAGTAGCCCCTTCTCACCCTGGACACGCAGGCAGCACCCAGTTGGGACGACTTCCTGCCAGGAGTGTGAAGTGCTTTGGGGACCTCTGAGGAGATTTACAGCTCACGAGATGCCTTCATTTGGTCCTAAACCCTCCGTGGTGCGTTGCAGAGACTTTCTTCATCTAGTGTGCAAGCCCCTGCCTCGTCGGGTGTGGGCCTCGTGAGCTCACTGGCCGCTGAGCCTCGGAAGGGAGCACTTGGTCAGGCCAAGACCAGGACCGACGGGGCAGAGGGCAGCCCCAGCTGAGCCAGCCCTTCACAGGGCAGCCTTCATGTCAGCCCCACTGAAAAGGCCCCCGGCCACAGCCGCCACCCACCAGCCCTTCCTTAAGGGGCCTGGAGACCTGCCGTCGGGGAGCCACCGTTCACCTCGGCCGAAGGCATCCCTCTGCCAGCTGATTTGTGTCTGGGCAGAGGCCCCTGGGAAGTGGGAAAGCCTGGGTTCAGATGTCATTTCTGTAAATAGCCTTGCAGAAGCTCATTAGCACGGAACAGCACCAGAGGCCGGGCTGCCCACTCATCCATTTTCGTTTACGGCTCCAAGCTCTTTGCCAGCAGAGCACCATTTATTTTCCCCGGAGGACACAGCTCCTGCACCCTCACTCCACTCCACTGCAAATAAAAAGGCGCAGGGTCCGGAGCTCTGGCCCGGGGAATGGAGGGACCCCAGGTCTGGGTTTGGGGCCACCACAGGGAGACACAGACTCAGTGCATTTATACACAGTTCCCTGGGGGTGAGCTCTGACACCCTGACTCACCCAGGCAAAGCCCCTGCTGTGGTTTACGGCCTCACACGCTGCTGGGGCGCCCCCCCCCCAAGGCCCGGCTCTGTGTCCTGCTGGCCACCGTCTAAAGACACAGACCAAGATTGGCCTGCCAGGGTGCGCGTCCTCTCCTGTCTCCCTCACCCACCCTGTTGCAGGGGCCCCTCTGTACCTGTGGCTGCCGGGGCCGCCCTTCGGCCTCCGTGTGGACATCCTGGTGGTCACCGGCTGAGCTTGTCCTGCTCACGCCTTCAGAGTGGGCGCATTTCAACAGGGGACTGCACAGGACCAGGGAACTTGGGAAAAGGCAGGTCTGCCACCGTGCTTTGCAGTTGGACAGGTTGGACATCCTCCTCCGGAGTCAAGGCCCCTCCGGAAACCAAGCATGCGACCGTTCTTGGAAATAAGGCCACTGCAGATGTAATGAGTCAAGATGAGGTCATATTAGAGTAGGGTGGGCCTTAAATCCCATCAAACTGGTGTTTTATAGGACGGGTGCTCAGACCCATAGGGAGGAGCCAGGTGACAGTGGAGGCCGCCCGAGAGGTGCATCCGCAGGCCACGACAGCATGGCCACTGGTGGCCACCAGCAGCTGGGGAAAGGCATGGGCCCGACTGCCCATAGGGACACCCTGACCTCGGACTCCTGCCCCCCAGATGAGAAGAGAGTAAATCCCTGTGGGTGACCCCAGGCCCGAGGTCTGTGCGGCCACGGCTGTGGGAACCAGGACGCCCCTGGACACTCTCTGGGGATGCTGTCTGTGTCATGTCCTCCGGGCCCCCACGAGCAGCTCTGCTCGTCGCCGAGGATGGTGGCCCAGGCCTGTGCCATCCTGGGGCACTTCCCAGTGAGGCCCCTCTCTGCAGCCTGGCCCTGGGGATCCCGTGGAGGGAACGTAGGCGGCAGCCACTGGTGCTGCCGCCACACTACGTGGTTCCTGTAGCTTTATACTGGGACATTTCCCTTCCGTTTCCTCAACGTTGCTTTGATCGTTCCGGGCCCTTTGCATTTCCGCGTGACGTTTAGGATTAGCCTGTCACTTTCTACAAGAAGGACCTGCTGAGATCTTAGTAAGGAACAGGGGCTGTGCTGATTCTGTGACTCAGTCTGAGGAGAGCTGGGCGCCTGGCCCCTGCACACGGTGGACACCTTTCCTCTCTCGGCCACGTCCTGGCATTTTCGGCGGGCTGGACTTCACAGCTTCTCTACACTCAGCACAGCACCCGAGTGCACTTGAGAAGCAAGTCGGAGACCGCTGGCTCTCAGAGCCCCAGCCTCTGTGTTAGGAGTCCAACCAGCCCAAGGCTGCCATGCTGTAAGGAAGCCCGTGAGCACGGCCCTAGACCAGAGCCCAGGCAGGCCCAAGCTTTTGAATGAAGAGCCCTCCAGATCATTCCATATCTCAGCCATTCAAGCCTCCTCAGCTACCGGGACATTCCCAGATGTGATGGAACAAAAGCAAAGCAGCCCCTGCCATGCCCTGTCCAGATTCCTGCCCACAGAATCTGTGGCGGGCGTTGTCAGAAGATTGCAAATCAGATTGCATTGTATCCCTGCTTCAAATCCTAGCACAACGGTCTGGCAGCTCCCAAAGGTCAGACGCTGAGCTACCAGCCACCCAGAAGTTCTGTCTGCGAGAGTACACGCCAGTGGACTGAGCGTGCAGCCTGGCACAAACCACACACACAATGCAGCCTTGTCACCGAACGGCAGACTATTTATGATAGTGACAAGCGGGAGCAACCCAAGTGGCTATCAGCTGATGGACAGACACATGAAATAAGGAATGTCCGCACCGTGGAATATCATCCGGCAACCAGAAAGAATGGAGTGTAGATTCATGCCCCGGCCAGGTGGGCCTGGAAAACAGCATGCCGAGGGCAAGCCAGTCACACAGGCCACGTATCATGACTGTGTTTATAGGAAACGTCCAGAACACGGAAATCCATACCAGGTATCATGACTGCGTTTATAGGAAACGTCCAGAACACGGAAATCCATACCATGTATCATGACTGCGTTTCTAGGAAACGTCCAGAACACGGAAATCCATACCATGTATCATGACTGCGTTTATAGGAAACGTCCAGAACACGGAAATCCATACGGCCAGAGATAGATCATTCATTCTCTGGGGCTGGGATTCGGGGAGGAAATGAGTCTGGGGCCTTCAAGGATGGTTTCACAGCTCAAGGATTAGACTGAAAACCACTGAGTTAATACACTTCCAACCTGTGAATCCACAGCAACCTCAATGAAGACCTTGTAACAGATTTTGGCCTTCAAATGAACTAAATTCATTTTCCTCATCAAGCTCACCTGGCTCCTCATGCTTGGCCTCTACGTCCCTCTCAAGCTCCTTCCCGCCCAGCTGAGGTCCATCCCGGGGGCGTGACCCTTGCCCTCTTGCCTGATGAGCTCCTTCCTCAGACTGTCGCTGGCTTGTTCCATACTCTACTTGAGTCTTGACCAAATACTCCTGCAGAGAGGTCTTCCCAGAGTATCTTAGGAAAAGGGCCTGTCTGCATCGCCCTCAGGCCCCGAGCCCCCTTCGTTTCCCTCCGCGGTGCACATCACCACCCACACTGCACGTCCAGCCTGTGTCTGCGTGTTCTTCCGCTCAGATGAGACCTCGGTGAAAGCACGGCCTGTTGGCCTTTTCTCTTCAGCACCCAGAGGAGTGCTGGGCATGCAGCAGCATGAAAATATTCCTAGAAAAGTGAACGAATGCAGTGGGAAGTGCAGGAAAGGCTGGGGGCTTGGGCCCCTTTCCTTACCCCTTCCCGGGAGCCCCTCTGCCCGTTCTCAGAGGACGATGTGCCGGAGCTGGTGAGAGCCTGCCTATCTCTCACAATAGTGGCTTGTGGCCCTTTATCCTGCCCCTGGGATCAATATGGCATCAAGTCAGCCTTGTAGGAACCCAGCCCGGCGAGAAAGGCGGCGGTCCCAAATGCTAACCTTGAGCCATCTCAACGCTGCTCTGAAACATGCTTTTCATTTAGTTTTAAAAGGCCTGTTAGGGCCTTGTTCACCGAAGACCAGTTGGTCATTTAAAACACATTTATTGAAGACTGGCCAGGATGTAACTAGATATATATCTTTTGCAGAGAAAACCTCAAGAAATGTGTTTCTTATAATCAATTAGCATTAATTGAGCAGAATAATGACTACCGTACTAAATTAAAGTGCAGCACATGCACGGGGAGCTTGGTTGTCTCTCTGGAGGGGTGGTGCCTGGAACCGGCATCTGCTCTCTCCAGTCCGGTGCGCCTGCCCCGCGGGTCGGCTGGCTGCTCGCGAGGGGCAGCGTGGAGGTGCTCTGTGCCTCTGGCCCTTTGGCAGGGGACTCAGGTTAGAACCCCACCAAGGCAGCCCTGAGCGAGGGGGCCACGCACCCCCTGGCCGTGCTGTCCCATCAGCCATCTTTGCTGGAGACCAAATGTTTGACATAAAAGGGATGTGCTTTAGAATCTCAGAAGAATAACTCAGATGGTCCCCAAAACGACTTCCCTCCGGCTCCTGATTCCTGCCATGGACTGCTTGCTTCAGCAGGTCGGTGCCCCTGTCGCACACATTTGTCCACACTGCGTGCAACGCACACTTACACACTGCATTCCACCCACACATAGATGCGTTCATGGACACACACATGTACAAGAACCTAAGGCAGCCCTGGGCTTGTAAAACGGTATCGATGTCCCCTCGTGATCAGCCTACTTGGCTCAATTCAGGTTGCTGTGTGGGTTAATTCTTACTTCTGGCCATGACCTTGTCCTGGTAACCAAGGCTATATGGCCTGCAGAACAGGCCGTGATTCTCAGCCTTCTGTTAAATTCTTCAGGACTGGGCTGTGTCCTACTGTCTTCCCCAAAGTCATCAAGTGGGTGCTGTGCTGTTCTCAGTTAAAGTAGCTTTTATTAAACACCTGCTTTGGGTTAACAACTTTATACACATTATTTAATTTATTTCTCAGTGGCTTTTAAGAAGAGGGAGCTGGTAGTGTGGCATTCCAGCCAGATCCACAGGAACACCACTCCTGACATCCGGCTCTGGTCAGTCCACCTTTGAGGACAGACACCTAATAAAACTCACAGAATTATCTAGAGAGTCTTTTGGTTCAGAAAATGACCTTGCCTTTGGTGAATGTGGATGAAGTTTCTCTGAAACATCCCATTTACTCTTTTTTTTTAAACATTTTATTTATTCATTTGAGACAAAGAGAGAGAGAGAGAGAGAGCACAAGCTGGGGGAGCAGCAGAGGCAGAAGGAGAAGCAGACTCCCCGCTGAGCAGGGAGCCCGATGCGGGGCTGGATCCCAGGACCCCGGGATCATGACCTGAGCTGAAGGTGACGGTGAACCGAATGAGCCACCCAGCCGCCCCCCCTCCCGCCTCCATTTACTCTTCTGACTCTGATTTTGCAAATGGGAAAACAGACACAAATAGAATTTATTGTTCGGTTACTGGTTTCTGGTTTCAGGATTGTTCACTGCATTTACCCTATGTGCTTTTTCCCCAGAAGATCCCCTACTCCGTTGACTCTGTGGTCAGCACTTTCCCCAGAGTGGGGTGAGGACGGGTGGGGAAGGAAATTCAAGGGCGTCCCTGCCTTGTCGAGAAGAGTGTCTGTGGTACGCTCACCTGCTGTGAGCGGAGGGTTTTCATCCATCACCAGAAGGCTGGGAGCGGGGCAGCGTGCACTGAGAATAGAACACGCATTAACATTTCTAAAGAAATCTACAGAGTAAGGCAAATCCCGCTGCCAAGATGTCATCACATGTACTCCAAAGACAAAGAGAAAATGATCTTCTGCATGACAATAACGCACCTCATGAATGCCGCCAGCCTGCTCTCCTTCCTCTCGTGACCACTGAGGCCACCGCATCCCGACTCCCGCCTGGACCACCACGGTCACCCTCAGTCAGCCCCTGACACAATCCCATCTGCCCTCCTGCAACAGGACCCCTCGCCAGGGCCGGCTCAGCCTGGACTAGAACTGAGAGGCAGTATGCAGCGCCCCCCACCACCCGGTGACCTCCCCACCCTCCTAGGCTCCCATGGTCCGGGAGCTGATGGGCCTGGCTGCTGCCTTCTGGGCTCGGCTCTGCTCCCGGCCAGAGCCCCTCGCCGTCCAGGAGCTCCTGACTGTCGCCGGGGACTCGTTCAAATGTGTCTCTGCCCGGAAGCCTGTCTCAACTCCCTGGACGAACTCGGACGTGGGTCCTCCGAGTTCCCACAGCACCTGGCACTCGCCCATATTACAATACTCATTCTGTCATTGTTGCTATTTATCTGTCTGTTTTCACCTGGAGAACGTGAGCCCAGCAATGGTCAGGCACCACTGTTTGCTTCTTTTTGACCCAAGGACCTAGACCTGTTGAGCAGTAAGGGCTGAATGGAAGGACCTGGCTGCCGTCACTAATCCCAGACTGGAGGGTTGTCCTTCAGACTCACTCAGTGGGTGTCCCCGTGCTATTTTACAGAAAATGTTTTATAACCCAAAAGGCCTCTGTGTGTTCTTGTATTGTCCTCAACACCTGAGATTAATAACATGCTGTGAGGGCACTGGGGTGCCGGGTCAAAGACTCAGTCTGCAGCTAGTGTCACCGGGGGGTGCCGACCCCACCCACCCCTGCTGGACGCACGAGCGCGCTGTCTGCACACACGGGTGTGCCGGTCCGCGGGGCCGTGCTCAGGCACAGAGCAGGGAGGGCACGCGGATGTGGGCAGAGGCTCATGCTGCAGGTGAAATGCTCACCAGGGGCCCTTCGAGCACCATGGGAATGGCCCTGCTACACTTTGGCCTGAAGAATGAGCCCAAAATGTCCCTCGTTCCTCAGGAGCTAGGACGAAACCAGGCTTGGGGCGGGCGTGGGTGGGGGGAGGCATCATGCAGGTGGCAGATAAGAAAAGACCTCAGGCTTTTAAAACCTGGCGTGGAAGTCGGGCCAGATTAGAGTCTGTACCGGAGACAGGCTGAAACCCGGGACCCGGAGAATCTGCAGGGCCACTGTGGCCCCTCGGGACCTCTTCCGACCTGGTCACCTCCCGAGGAACTGACCTCCAAACAGCAGCACGTGGACTTTGGGGGACATAGTCCAGGCCACAGCCATGGGGACAGAGGAGGGACTGGGCAGGGCAGAAGTGCAGCCTGGAGTCTGGGCACCGTGGCCCCTCTCCCTCCCGGGGTCCCCCACCCTGATAGGTGTCAGAGCTCCAGGCTTGGGCAGGGCTGGGTGGGCAGAAAGGGGTCAGTACTGGGAGATCTCAGGACAGAGGTCACCCTGACGACCCTCAGGATGGCCGCCTCCCACCTCAGAGGGCAAAGGCAGGAGAGGGCGCAGGGACCTGCGTGGTTGGGTGGTGGCCCCGTGGGAGCCCCCACTGTGTTCCTGTGGACTGCGGCAGCTTTGGGAGCCAGCTGTCTGATGTCCCAGGCCCATGGGACGGCCTCTTGGCGTCCGGGGCCGTATTTGTTGTTTCTGTTTCTGCAGAGAACGAGCAGTGGGCAGCAGAGGCAGAGGGCTCCCAACTAGGAGCTCCCGGGGGGAGAAGGCGGGGCAGGGTGAGGGGCAGTCCCCACCGCATACCCCGGATCGCCCTGCGGTTTAGACGCTGCCACGCTAGGAAGAGCAGCAGACAAACTTCCCAAAAGAAAAAGACAAGATGTTCCTTCAACTTCAGAAGTGGTTTTTGCTTGTTTAATTTTTCCTGGCCAGGGTTCAAGGGTGAGAGGTTGGGGTCTCTTCATCCACCTCAATCTTCTGGTCTTGCTTCTCATGACGCCTTTGAGAAAATACTTTGGGACTATTTTAGAACTTGATAAAACCTCCTGGGTTTTGAATTCTGGACTAATCAGGAATATTTTGGACTTTGATTTAGTTTATTCTCAAGAGAAAACAAACTCAGTTTCCTGTTTTGAAATAAATTCTTTCATGAACTTCATGAAGGCACTCAGAAAACACTCTTGGTGAGCGGCATGGAGATGCCTTGAGGAAGCGTGTAGATGGGCCGTCTGCAGAGCACATCCTGCGACTCCTTACCCCCACATTTCTGATCAGAGCAGACGGGGAAGGGCACCCGTGGTGCTGCCCCAGAGCTCCCTTCACGGCTCAGGGCTGTGTGCAGGCATCTCCATCTTGTCCCCTTCCTGGAGCACCTGGCTGTCGTGGGCCCCTTATTCTGCTCAATGTTCCAACAGCCTGCAAGGTCTGGGTGGGCATGACCATTTCAGAGATGGGGAAATTGAGTCCCAGAGGCTTGCTGAAGGCCAGCAGGAGGGCTGGTGTGCACTGCGTGAAACCTGATGGTCTCTGCCCTCCATCGCTGGGTGCCGTGGCCTGTGCTTCCTGGTGTGGCCTTGTCCACAGGAGGCAGGTGCAGCGGGAGCAGCCTGACCGCCATCTGCACCTGGCCTTCATGCACCATGGGGCCTGGGGGGCATCCGGGGAGCCAGCAGAGGCGCCCCCGTGTCCACCTGCAGCCCTCCACAAGCCCACGACATCTGGAACCCAGCTCACTCGCGGTTGGTTAGTTGGGACGCTAACTTGAGCATGAAATGCTGGAAGTGGCTCCAGAGGGAGGACAAAGATCGGTCGTAGGAACAGAACATCGTCTGCTTCATTTAGAGAAAAGTTAAACGTGGATAGCCTGAGCTTGCTGAAACTGTTTTTAGAATCTCTCCTTCCATTCCATCAACACGTGGGAGACTGTTTTCTCCACTGTGGACATTGTTAGAATAGAGCACAGTCCCTGTCACCCCATCAATCCCACCCAAACCAGAAAGGGAAGCAAAAACCAAGCTCATTTGTCACATAAGAAACCTATTAACCCAGCACCATGCAGGTGTGCACAGACGGCGTTAATCAGAAACCGACGTTTGACTCACAATATTCCGTTTAGCAATGATCGTGGGATCCCCAAAATTGTGAGTGTGATAAGAATTCTCGGTGATGCTCACCCAGACGCGCACACCTTCCTGAACAGAGTACAGAGTCTACCTAAGTTCTTTTCCACTTTCCTGTTTTACTTTTGTCCTGATTTTACTATTTGAAACATAGTTTCTTATCTGTTGAATACAGTAACAAAACTGGGGACGTGTACTTTTTATCTTTGTATTTTTAATTTCATTTCTGTAGTGACTTGTCTCTGTCGTATTTCACGTGAACATCAATGGACAGGAGGTTGAAATGTGGTGGTGAGGTCGTCAGGAGAGGAAAGCAAGCTGGAGGCGTGTGGGGGCTGAGTCGGGTCTGAGGACACGGGAGGGAGTCGTTGTGTCCGAGTCAAGGCCCCCGATGTGCGGCCACAGCTCTGGGACCTGACCCCCAGGAAGCAATGCCGGCTGCCACTGCGTGTCTCCGCAGAAGGGCGCACCCTCCCTCACCTCCTTCTGCCTTCCCTCATCTATGGCCAGGTCCAGCGGCCACACTGGACGGCCTCATGTCCCAGATGGAACATTCCGGACACGGTGCCCGGTCACTGCTGCCGCCTCTTCAGGTGTTGCCTGGCTGGTGGACAGCCCCATTCCGGGGGGGGATTGTCCCCCTGCCCGAGGCCTGAGCCCCAGAAACAGCATTGCACAGCCAGGGGCAGGGGCGAGGCGGGCAGAGCCGCTGCTTCTCGGGTTCAGGCTGCCTTCCATGCCCCGCGGGGATGTGCCAGGAGACACACCCGGCGCTCCAGCAGAGAGATGGAGACGGGGGGGGGGGGGGGGGCCCCCTCAGAGGACAAATTCCATCAACCTAATCTGAGTCAGCCCCGCCCGTGTGGACGCGCCCACAGAGCAAACAAGGGTCCCGTTGTGAACACAGCCGACCCAGTGCCCTGCAGCCTGAGCCTGGCCTGGTGGCCTCCGGGCAGAGGACACGCACAGTGCTGCCTGGTCCTCAGAAGTGGCCGTGGGGCAGCACTACCTCAAGCCGCGGCTTTCATGAAGTCGCCTGAGAGAGAGGTGGGGCAGGCTCGCTGCACAGATGGCTCTTTGTCCCCGCTGACACCTGCCATCTGCTTGTTTGTCTAAATGATGCTGGAGGGGCAGGGGGCTCCCAATCTGCTGCCCGGGCCCCTCCCGCCTGCAGCGACCTCCTGACCCTTGGGCCAGACAGGTCTACAGAGTTTGTTCTTCCTGCAAAACCGATGCTCCCTTCCCCAAGCCCAGCTTCTCTTCAGCACTGGACCTCAGTGCCAGGAACGCGGGAGCAGGGGGTGAGGAGGGGGAACGGGGAGGGTGAGGAGGAAGTGAGGGAGGAGGAGGAGCGGAATGGGGAGAGGGAGGAGGGAGGGGACAGGAGAGGGGGGAGAAGAGGGGGAGGGAGGGAGGGAGAGGAGGGAGAAGAGGGGAGGGGAGAGGATGAGGAGCAGCACAGCAGCAGGAGCATCAGCGGGAAAAGCTGAAGCAGCCTGAGGAGCAGCAGCAGGAAGAACAGCAGCAGGAGGACTAGAAGCAGCAGTGGGAGGAGCAGGAGGAGGAGCAGGAGCAGCAGCGGGAGAAGCTGCAGCAGCAGGAGCAGCCGCAGCAGGAGGAGCAGCTGCAGGAGCAGCAGCAGGGGGAGCAGCTGCAGCAGGAGGAGCAGCCGCAGCAGGAGGAGCAGCTGCAGGAGGACTAGAAGCAGCAGTGGGAGGAGCAGGAGGAGCAGCAGGAGCAGCAGCAGGAGAAGCTGCAGCAGCAGGAGCAGCCACAGCAGGAGGAGCAGCTGCAGGAGCAGCCGCAGCAGGAGGAGCAGCTGCAGGAGCAGCAGCAGCAGGAGGAGCAGCAGCAGGAGGAGCAGCCGCAGCAGGAACAGCCGCAGCAGGAGGAGCAGCTGCAGGAGCAGCAGCAGCAGGAGGAGGAGCAGCCGCAGCAGGAGGAGCAGCTGCAGGAGCAGCCGCAGCAGGAGGAGCAGCTGCAGGTGCAGCAGCAGCTGCCTGCAGCCTCCTGGGGTCTCCTCCTCTGAGAGCCAGGCTGGACGCTCACATTTCCAAAGTGCAGCGCTGACACCTGTTCAGGAAGAGAATGTCGCATGCAGGGGGGCTTTGCGGGGACAGAGCTGGCGGAGTGCATGCTGGAGCCACCGCTGGGCCAGAGGACGGCAGCCATGCGACGGGAATGGCCCTATCCCTGTTCTCGACAGACCTGTGAGGTGGGGAAGCTTGTTTCGAATCGTGGGAATGTGACAAGTAAGACAACTTGGGGAGCATCTCAGACACCAGGGTGCTGTGTTGTCCTAAGCGATCCGAGAAACGCTCCCATGGGGCTGACATCGCCAGCCCTTTGCCCTGAGGAGGCCACAGCTCTGCGAAGGTGCACGCATTGGGACTCACACCTCGCATCCCCGGGTGCACCTCTCGAGGCCGAGGGATGGGAAAGCTCAGGGTCCCACTTTGAGTGCGAGACCCCTAAGGAGACAGGTCCTTAGCTCTGTCTGGAAGCAGCGTGAGCTCCTGAAGTCGGGCAGCGTCTTCGTGCCAGGGGCCTGCACCATCCGCTGCTGCAGAGAGGGGGCTCAGAACCACCAGTGTCCCCGAGCTGGGAGCTGAGACCTTGTGAAGCTGCGATCCCCCACCGACAGGTGCCCCTGCTAAGCCAGGGCTCCTGCTCTGCCCTCCCCAAGGAAGCGCAAGCTTGGCACATGCAGCTTCTCGGATGGCGGAGGAGAAAAGTAAGTCCCCTGAGGTCAGAGAAGAAGAGCGTTGCCTGGCTGGCCTGCCTCACGCTCTGTATGTGTGACAGGCACAGACCCCCGGGTTACCTCTTGCCCTAAATGAAAGCCAAAACCTGAGCAGTCAGGAGCACACAGCTAGTGACGGACACCTGCTCGAATGCTGGCACTGAGACTAACGAATCTTTTAGGGGGAAATGAGCTAAGATGAGCTCAGACCTCCCTCTAACCCCCAGCTGTTAGGACCAAGCATGGATAAGGCTCCAGAGAGGATGCACTGATCTTGCTCACAACCATATGAAATACACATTATTTTCGCTCTTGTTTGTCTTATGAAGAAGCAGAGAGGTGAGTGACTCCCCTGGGGAGGCCCAGGGCTGCCGGAGCCAGACGCGGTCACCAGCGTGCCCAGGGGAGCTGGGCCTCGTTGCCCCAAATGCATGACCTGTGTGTGACTTCCGGCATCTTTACCAAATCCCTCTTTTTTCAGGCCTTGGACCAAGAGGTCTGTTTGCTTTACCTTTAATTCCGTCTTACCTATCAGTGTTTATAGACGTGCGCCTACAGCGTGTGTCCACATCCCACAGAACTTGGAAGCGTCGGGCCGTTTGCAGCAGGACGCTGGCCCTGCCCGGGTGGAGCAGCTGCTCCCACGCCTGCAGCCTGCGTACAGGTGGGCAGAGGGTGCCCGTCTGGCCCCAGGACAGTGACGTTTCGTACACGTGTGGGAAGGTCACCTGCACGGGACCGGACGTCAGTGCTGTTGTTCTACAACCGTCAGGGTTTGCTCTGTGGACTTGCTGGAAACCACCTGGGAGGTATTCTTCTTCTGAGTGTCTAGGATGTGTCAGTCACCTGGGACCCAGAGCATTAATGAGGAGGTGGGGCTGGGGTGCTGGCAGCCTGCAGGGCCTGTTGGAGAGCTGGCTCAGAGGAGAGACCCCCTCCCAGAGAAGAAGGCTTCAGTGAGACAAGAATCAGGTGGCTCAGCAGGAGGCCCCGGAATGCTCAGGGTCGACTGGACAGCAAAGTTGCGCTACAAAGCCAAGAGGAAAGGTGCTTTTCAGGCTAACGCTCTGGTGGCCCTGAGAGGCCCGCCCGGGGCAGCCGAACAGCACACTCGACAGCCTGGCCGTCAGGTCCTTAGGCACCTCTGCCCGTCGCTTCTGGACCCCCGGCCAACGGAAGAGGAGTAGACGCTGCATTTTCACACCCTTTGCACCCAGCACTGTGGCTCACACATGAAAGTGAATTCATTCACGGGTTGAAAACACTAATCACAGGAAAGGTTTGGCTTATCCAGCATTTTGGCTAACCCTTACTGGGAGCCAGGCATAGCCCATGCGTCCTCCACGTTAGCACTGTGGGTCCTCAAAAGCCCCACGAGGCAGCCCCTATCATCTCCCCACTTCTCAGACAGGAGGGCTGAAGCACGCAGAGGGACCAGAGGGGACACACCTGGGCGCTTCACCGCCAGGTGTAGAAATAAGAGCATCTGGACTCGAGGTAAACGTACCTTGAAGACTCAGGTGTGTCCCTAGAGAGAAAATGGGGCATAAGTCATCTCAGGAACAGTACACAGACTTTGCGGTGAGTAATCGGGAAATCCTCCGTGTTCAAAGAAAGTCTTCTGACTTAACTGCTGGTGCATGTTGTACAATATGCTCAGTTAACTACACACCTTAAAATAACTCTGCGATAAGAGTTCAGAATTTCCAATATTCCCAGAAGTTCCAGGAAAGCATAATATTCCAATTAATAGCATTACCAACCATCTGTGGGAATGATTCGTTGATTAGGGCGTGGGTTTATGCTCATTCCTCTCATCCGGGCGGATGCTGGAGGGCTGACTCCAGACACGTGCCGAGCGCCGCCAAAGTAAAGGTTCTGCCGCGGCCTAGCCGCTAAGCCTCCAGAATGGTCCTGCTTGCCTTATCTACACATACTGGAAAGGAAAGCCCGTTTGCGTGTGCTGTTCCAGGAGCGACGGGAGCCAAATCATAGGCTGCCGTGTGGAGCCAGTCCTAGAAACAAAGAGGCTATTTTGGGGAAGGCACACAGACAACTGGCGCTCGCAAACACTCGTGCGTGAGGTCGTGGTGCCCGCGTGCAGGGAAGGCAGAGAGCGCACAGGGATCGCTGGGAGGCTCGGGCCCTTGCCGGCTCCCGGGCTGTGGGCCTGCTCCCCTCCTCCCGCAGCCTGGTCTGCTCCCTGCCTGGCATCCACCCCGACCCCGCCAGCCGGGCTCGCCCTTCCCCAGCCCGCTGGGAGCCTCCCGTGCTGGGCCCCCCTCAGCCCTCAGACTCCACTCTGCCGTCCTCTGCTCCCACAATTTTTCCACAGTTCCCGCTTCACACAATATTTATTGTCTTTGTTCTGTTTCTGCTCTGTCTCCCAACCACAGCATGATTTTCTCCAGAGCCAGGGTCCTGTTTCGTGCACATATGCCCGGCACAGCAAGGACATCAATAAATATGCGTCCAACAAAAGAGCCGTGATGACTCAGTAGCCTGTCCTTGTCTTTTTGTGAAACCGTGTCTTTATCCGAGAATAAAAGACATTTGGGTTAAAACGCTTCCCGAATTTTTCCATGCCTGGGCTCTTGCAAGATCATTGTGCTGGATTTTGGATGACCCACTTTTTCTTCTCAGGCCCAAGACACCAAGAGGCTATTGTAGAGACACGGCCGTGAATTAATCTTTCCATTTGCTGAGAACAGAATACAACTTGAGTAAAATGTTTAAGACGTTGCTGGTGACCAGGACAATGTTGTTAATCTCATTTGCATTTTCAATGAAGTGTTTCCAATGGTCTTTATACCAATTACTTATATTTACAGCAGATCATAGAGGGTGCATTTCACATAGAAAACCACAAAAAGGACAGTCTCTGCCCGGCCCGGGGATGGTGGCAGGGGGACACTTGCCCTCGTGGGAAGCGAGAGGACAGCCGACCAAAGGAGCTGACGCCCTGGGGCCAGATGCGGGCAGGAAGCAGGGTGCACCAGGGGCCCTGGCCATGAGCGTGGACACCTGCACTGCCCTGCGGGCTGGGGTCCCGGGGGCCTGCACCTCCTTCCACCATTGCCCATCTAACGCTTCAGGGGGAGGGGCTTTACCACCACCTCCTTCACCACTGCACTGCGGCGGTGGCCGCAGCGAGCAGCCCGTCTAGAGAGACAACAGGGGCTCAGGATGCGTGTCCTTACCCTCCGGGTGCTTGCGATCCAGGCGGAAGACAAATGCAGGGAGCAGAGGGAAGGGAGCAGTTTGCTCCAATTGTACCAGGTGAGCCTGAGCCTGAGCCTGGCGGTAGGAGGAAGAGTGGGTGGGAGCAGAGCCACGGAAGGCCTGACAGCAGCTGCAGGGGTGAAGCAGGGGGTTCCTGGGATTGGGGAGCATGGCACCGCCCCACAAAGGCCAAGACTGGGGGGCGGTTCTGGAGGTTGGGGAGGCCAGACTGTGGTGGCTTTGGAGAAACAGAGGAGTGCTAACAAGGGCGTTGGGGTGCCACACGGGAAGGGCTGGGGCGCAGAGCCCAAGCTAGGTGAGCAGGTGTGGGGGGCCAGGCCAGGGCTCGGACGTGGGGCAGTGAGAGCAGAGAGGCTCCGCGGCACGGCAAAGACATGCTCGCCGACTGACACGACGCTTGCCGCGTGGCCGGACGCTGCTCGGGCGTGGCAAGGGCTCAGCAAGCAGACACACCTGGGATGGACGTGGATGGCGGGGCCACGGCTCACGGAGCTGCGGGGACAGCGGCACAGTTGGGTGGCCGCCACACACAGACAGGAGGGCAGTCTGTCCGGGAGGCCCGGGCCTGCAGGTGGCCACGTCAACACTGACCTCACCCCAGGGGTCACACAGCCCCGGCCGGAGCCCAGCCTGGCTGCAAGAAGCCACTAGCGGCCCCTCCCTGCCCGCCCCGCGCTGCTGGCTGCGGCCCCCACACGGGGTCACCGGCTGCCGGTGCTTCTCAGCCCCTGCGGGAGGCACACACACATCTCACGCAGAAGCCAGATGTGAGGTGGCCAGTCCCTGGTTCGGGAGTCCTGGCAGCCGCAGCTGCGGGCAGCGTGGCCAGCCCCACAGGAGCGGCTGCACTGGGCAGGGACCTTTCCCAGGCTCCTCCCGGTGCTTTCTCTTCTGCGAGTCTTTGCTCCGAAAGCCGTCCACCGCCTACTGTCCTGCCCCACCGCGGCTGCACGTCCACGGCGCAAACACGAGCAGCTGTCACGCACAGGCCAGTGCCCATTCCTGTTTCCGTTTCCCACATTTTTATTAAAAAGGGCTTCGAGGATTGTTATTTGATATAAAAAACAGCTATAAACAGGTGCGGGTGTTGCAGGAGGGCAGAGCCAGGCAGGGGACCGGGCGCCACGGTCTATGGGGCCTGGTCACTGGGACCACGCTGCGTCCATGCCCCCCGCCCCCCTCAGGGCTGGTAAGGATGGACAGTGGTCACCCAGCGCTGCGGGGCTGGCCCACCCCTCGTCTGGCCCGCATGGATGTGGTCGCCGCTGGTGGCCCGTGCCCCTAAGGGCCTGGGGACCTTGGCACTGAGGGCTGTTTCTGTCACACATGTCGCCCTCCTGGCAGCAAGTGGGTGGTCTCGACTGATGAGCGTCTTGGAAGTTCGGTGCGTGTGCCGCACGGCCAATAAAATCGGGAACCGAACCTAAGGGAGGAAAGGGAGTAACCAAAACTTTTAAATAAAAATATTACTGTGACGTTTAAATACGCTGCCCTCACTCCTAAACCCTTCTCTGCTGACATGGGACATGACTCGGAGGGGGCTGGTCAGCAGGCAAACCCAAAATCTGCCAGCTGCCCCGACTCTGGGAAACCAGGACTGGAGAGATCAAGATCTCTGCATCACAAACAAAACTCATGGTATCAGTTAAATTGTTTAAAGCAACACTAGGAATGACTACCAATCCTTCACCCAATACAAGAAAGTTTTAGCCAAAAAGCCTAGACAAGAGAATTGATTATCATACTTTTTTAAAATATTAAAAATACCATTTTAAGGTATATTAAATGTATGATGTATATTTTTAAAAGACTTGACACTATATATCTGTGATGCACCCAAATACTTGGGTGAATTTATTATTTTTTTTATTAACTTCTGAGTCAGTTTAAAGACCCACGGACAAACACATGGCGTCCCCCGGAGCGCGGCACGCACCCCACCTTCTTTCCTGTGGGGCACACGGTGGGAGAAGGAGCGGAGGGGTCATAGAGCATGTGCAACTTAAATTCAGTCAGTGGTGCTAACTGGCCCCCAAAGGCCTGTCCCGAAGCACCAACTTCTGAAAGAATCTGGAAGAGGTGGCCCCGCTTACGGCCAATTCACACTTTCCTTCCTCCTCCCGGAGAGGGAGATCCGCGTTTTCCATTGTGGTCTCCTGACCTCCTATGGAATGCGGCTGTTCGTAAACATAATGGGTCATTTGCATTTCTGCTTTTGTAAGTTGTTCATATTTATTTGGCCATTTCCTAGCTGATGGCGCGTGTGCTCTTTCTAAGGTGCAGGAATTATCTTCCTCCTCTTCTCCGCGGAGGGGTGTCCGGGCTCTCGTGCACGCTGGCCTCGTTCTGTGGCTGCACCGCTTACGCCCCCGAAGCAGCAAGTTCACCTGTGTGTCCTTTCCGCCGTCCAGCTTCTCTGTGCCATGTAACAGGGCTCCCTACCCCAGGACCGTGAAGAGACGCTCCTGCTTCTACTGCTTTTGACCTCTTGCTTTCTCGGCTCAGGCCTCTCACCCCCACCGCAGACCCACCTTGCACTGCTGCACTAGTCTGAGCTTGTCCCCTCCCAACCCCTCCGTGGCTGGGGCCAGAGTGGTCCGAGAGTTTGCCCACTGCCCACGTGTCCTCTGTTGCCCCACCAGAGGCCCTGGCCCACAGAAGCCACCATAAAACCGGGCCCTCACCCAGGATCGCTTTCTTCCTACGGAACCCTCAAAGCCATCTTCCCAGTTACCCGTGAGAGGCCAAGTGCTGTGGGCCTCCCTCCAGCGCTGGGGTCAAGGCTGGCGAAGCGACAAGCCTCGTGGCCCACAGCCACCTGCCAAGACCCAGGCCAGGCACGACAGGACTCGCCAGGACCTGGGCCACGGCAGGCCACCCTCTGTTCTGGCTTCAGCCAGGATGGTAGAGCAGCAGGGCATCCGCCCTGGGGAGGAGGCCCCACGGCTGGGGTGGCCGTGGTTCACGTGGCCCCGCCTGCCACAAAGCTCCTGCAAGTGTCTCCTGCACTAGAGGAACTTCAGGCTTTCGGCACATTTACGGGGAGGGTGTGTTTCTCTGGGTGATTCCTGCGATCGCTCTTGGCTCCACCTGACCTTCCCTGGCCGCACACCCAGATCGCGGCCCTTCGGGTGACGAGAGCGGCCCCCACGCCTCAGCTGTCCTGCTATACGTTTTCTGTTTGTCTCTTCTGGGACCTGCCCTACAGCACAAAACGTGCCGAGATGGGTTATAATTTGCATCAGTCCTTAGTCCCTGGACAAAGTTGAGTAGAATATCGGGGTTGGCAAGGCGGTTTTAAGGAGACCTTTAATGTCCCTCAAAGGAAGGGCAAACCCGAGGAGGCATTTGGGAGGGCGGCCAAGCCGGGAGCAGGGTGAAGTGGGCGTCAGGGAGGCTGGAGGGAGGCGAGCCTCACACGGCGGGCGGGTCGCACCCCTCCCCAGCAGACTCTGCCCAGGGCCAGAGCCACGCTGTGTCCATCTTCTCTCCCGGCCCCCAGCCCACCAGCGGCAAGTTTGCTGCATTGAAGTAAATGGAACTGGTTCACTCTTCAAACTGCGGACCAATCCCCTGTGTTATTCAGAACCCATGAAGCTGTGAGGCGGGAGGGAGAGGCCCGCACGCCTGCGTGAGGAGATGCCATGAGGGGATGCCGTGGGAAGGTCCCCCAGAGAAGGTGCCGATGAAGGCAGGCGACCAAGGTGAGAACTTCGGCTCCAGAAGGAAAAAAGGCCCAGTGCGCGTCTGTCAGGATTTGGGGCTGTGTGGCTGAGCGGGAGGCAGCTGACGCAAGTCTAAACACTCACACCTCACACCAGAGGAGTACGGGCTCCCTCCTCTGAGCGAGGGGGACCCTCCTGAGCACACTGGCCCGTAGCATTCTCAAATGGCCATGTTTGATGCTTACGTAAATCCAAGAATGACAGAGCCCTGACGGGTATTTAAGGAAATCTGGGTCCTGCGGGGGTTGTCCTGTGCTGAGATCTACCTGCCTTAGTTTCCCTGACTGTGTAACAAATAGCTGCATGAGCAGTGGCTGAAACATGCACGTGGTCTCGGGTCCCACGGGTCAGCGGTCTGGGCAGGGCTCAGCTAGATGCCACCACTCACAAGGCTGCAGTGATGGTTTCGCTGGGCTGGGGTCTCATCCCGAGGCTTCTGGGCAGAAGGACCCCCTCCAAGCCCCTCTGGTTGGCAGGATTGTTTCCCTGCAGCCGGATGACCAGAGGCCACCTAGCTCTCCTCCTTGCCACACAGCCTCCCCATCCACTCAGGAGAGCCGTGTGCTGCAAGGCACGTCTCGCCAAACCCAACCTAGGGTCAGCAGCACGTCCTGGGCCGGCCCGCACTCACAGCGAGGGCCTCAGTCGGCAATGCAGGTCTGAGCCCGGACGGCCTGGGGCTAGTGTGTCCCTGGGGTGGTCTGCTGACCCCCCGGGAGCTCCATCATGTGTGTGAGGCCGTGAGACTACATTCTGTGCTTGCCCCGCTCTGTCCCCGCCACGCCTCCCTGACCCGCTCCCCCTCCTGGCAACCCCCCCCCCCCCGCCCGAGTCAGGACTCCTCTGTGTGCGTCCTTCGAGCTCAGACCTTAATCCTGCCCCCAGCTGCCTTGTGCTCTTATCGTGACTGTCCTGCTTTTAGATTCTGTTTTCTCCAGCTCTGCCGCCGATGCTGATTGTCCTGAACAGGAAATAGACTTTCTTTCTCTCCCATTATCGGCTTTGCCATCACGCTGGTCTTTTTCCTGTTCTGAACAAAATTTACTGCATCTCCACTGTGCTTTTTCCCCAACTTCCCTGCCTTTGCAAAGTTAATTGCAACCTTTAACATCGAACAGTCTGAAAAAACACACCTTCTTCGTTTTATATCCCACCACATCCGCACTTCTCTGTAAAAATATTACGATAATTTAGCTCCTCCTTCCCTTTCTTGGCACTTGTGAGCTGGGAAGTGTGGGTTCTCACTGCTGCTTCTCAGGGGAGCAACAGACCCTTTCCTGGCTCGCCCGGCCTGCTCTGCCATCGGCCCTCTCCGCGGCGCGGGCCTGGTGTCCGGCTCACAGAAAGGTGCCTCCCTCAAACACCTTCCACCAGTTAAAAGCCCTCTGCCCCTAGCTGGGTGATGTCTGCGTGCTTCTGTGGGAACCACAGAGCAGGCCCCGGCGGCCGAACACACGCCTGTCTGAGGAAAACAGCAGTGGGCGGGGGTCTGGGGTGGGGCCACCAGAGCCCGCAGACCACCGTGTGGAACAGAGACCATGCCCCCAGCCCTGCGGGGAGCTCCGAGGCAAAGGGACCCCTTCGGGGTGCACCCCACTGTCGGCTACCCCGGCTGCAGGGACCCCGGGACAGGGCGCCCTGCCCTGACCGGCAGGTCCCAGCGCCTCCAGCTGAAAGCGTCAGCTAAGGGTGTTGAGGGAGAGGGGAGCCGCGCGGCCTGGAACCTGTCCTGGACCCTCACCCTGACCTGGGAGAGGTCCCACCAGTGTCGCCCTGCCCAGACCTGGGCAGCATCTTCAGTGCTTCTAGAAAGCAGGCCATTAACAAACGAGAGGAAGAACATCATTTTCTGCAGAATTCATGGAGAAGTGCAACACTCGGGGAGACTGGTCCCACAGTGTGGACACTCAGGCAGCAGTGGCCAGACGGGGGCACAGACCACAGAGAGGGTTGGGGGCAGGAAGGTCCCCTGGCTCCTCCCAGGCCGATTCACAGGCAGAACGCCCTTTCAGCAGTGTTGCTCGGGGCCGCTCAGGGCGGTGGAGCCAGCTAGCTTTCCAGAGACATGCACGTCTTGTCTCAGCGTGTGGCACGGCTTCTGGCTCCTTCCCAGCTGCCCAAGCAGGAGCTGCTGGCTCCAGCGTGCACCTCCCAGATTTGCCCTTGGTTTCTGAAATAGGGGCTCTCCTCCCTGCTGCAGCCCCACTGTCCCTTTCACACCTGGGCCCCACAGCTTTCCCAAGTCGTCTCTAGTCCCAGCCAGCCTAAGGCCTCCCGCTGCATCCTGCTCAGCGGTCACAGA
>NW_022589712.1:427967-428250 GCF_004348235.1 Phoca vitulina | reverse complement strand
AGGGGGTTAGGTGGGGTGCAGGTGGTTGGGGGTGTAGGTGGTTAGTTGGGGTGCACCCCAACTAACCACATGCACCCCCAACCACCTGCACCCCAACTAACCACCTACACCCCCAACCCCCTGCACCCCAACTAACCACCCACACCCCCAACCACCTGCACCCCAACTAACCACCTGCACCCCCAACCACCTGCACCCCAACTAACCACCTACACCCCCAACCACCTGCACCCCAACTAACCACCTACACCCCCAACCACCTGCACCCCAACTAACCACATGC
>NW_022589712.1:382740-427867 GCF_004348235.1 Phoca vitulina | reverse complement strand
ACCCCCAACCACCTATACCCCACCTAACCACATACACCCCACCTAACCACCTGCACCCCACCTAACCACCTGGACCCCACCCATGCACCCCACCTAACTACCTGCACTCCACCTAATTGGATGAACCCCACATATAACCACAGGTACCCCACATATAATCATAGGCACCCCACATTTGGAAAAGCCTACCAGTGCTTCCGGAAGACCTTGTTCCTAACACAAAACATTATCCCTTTTCTGTGCTTTTGCAATTCTTTTGTTTTAGAGGAAGAGGCCTCTGTTCAGGGCTGAATTTTCTAGCACTTTCCAATTTTCTCAAGGCCCCACGGTGACCTGGGCCCAGGAAGAGCCTCTCATGACGGGTTTAAGTCTGTTTTGCGTCGTGTCCGGCACAGATGGTGGAGGAAGTTGGGCCCGGACAGGACTGGTATTTTAAAGCAATGCCTGATCTCCTAATCTTCAATGAAAAATCAACCACATTCAGATTAAATAATATTTGCTGAGTGCCTCTAATATAACACCCATTTGTTTTATTTAATATCTCAACTACCCTCTGAGCACATTTTTACGAACAAAGAGACAAGGGCTCAGACAGAATCACACGGTGGCCAGTGTGCGCCGGGCCTGCCCTTGACCCCGTCCTTCCCAGCTCCAGGCTGGGACACACGCTTCACGCCCAGGGACAGATTGGGATGGACCCTGCCTTAGTCACTGAGAATGAAGACTCCTGACCCGCCATGCCAGGCCACGCGGCTCCAGGTACCCCTCCCCACGCAGGCCCTCGGCCTCCCACCGAGTAGAGTCAGGCCCTGCGGCAGCCGGGTTCCCACAAACGCTGCGGGGTTCCCACAGCTCATCCCCGGGTGACCAGAAGGTCACTGAAGAGAGGGAGCCCCGGGGCCCCAGTGTTCCCTAGGGTTCCAGTGGAGCACTAGGGCTGAGGGCCAAGAGGTGCCGCATCCTGAGGACACACTATGTGCTGGTTACCTCGCACACACACGCCAGTGGATATTATAAACGCACTGTGGATGGCCTCATTTTGGATGAGGTTCGAAAAGCTTGAGGACATTGCTCGGGGTCACAGAGCTCCCTGGTGGCAGAGGAGACTCAGACTGAGGCTGACTAAGCTCAGCCCCATCACTCTTAGCCTTCTGCTTGGTGGCAAGGCCAACCCCGGTGTAGCGGATTCTTGTCCCAGTAGAGAAGCACGGACTCAGGCCGCTCCCACACGGGACGAGGAAGTTGTGGCAAGAACTCTCCCCACTTAAATCTTATCCCATGGTGGGATTAACATAACAATAAAAAAAATAAAAAAAAAAACAAAAACAAAAACTACCTAACAATAAAAAAAATAAAAATAAAAAATAAAAGCCATCTAAGAAAAACCCACAGCAAATATCATACTCAATGGGGAAAAACTGAGAAATTTTCCCCTAAGGTCAGGAACACAGCAGGGATGTCCACTATCACCACTGCTATTCAAAATAGTACTAGAAGTCCTAGCCACAGCAATCAGACAACAAAAAGAAATAAAGGCATCTGAATCAGCAAAGAAGAAGTCAAACTCTCACTCCTTGCAGATGATATGATACTTTATGTGGAAACCCAAAAGACTCCACCCCAAAACTGCTAGAACTCATACAGGAATTCAGTAAAGTGGCAGGATATAAAATCAATGCACAGAAATCAGTGGCATTTCTATACACCAACAACAAGACAGAAGAAAGAAAAAAAAAAAAAAAAAATCTTATCCCATGGTGGACTGTCTTACGTGTCCCCACCCCGAAATCAAGCCAGCCCGCTGGAAGACCCCGTGACAAGAGTGGGAGCGGTCCAGAGACACTGAAGGCTCTGGGCTCCACGGGGTGGGCATTGGTGTCGAGAGGCCTGGTCGGCACAGATGGGGGCCCAGGGGCTGCAGGAGGCAGGGAAGGGGGGACCAGAGGAACCAGTGGAGGGCAAGGTGTCCTCGGGAGAAAGTGCGCAGGAGTTTGGGGTGAGGGACGAAGACATCAGCTGCAGACTTGGGCGGGGTGTGGCCCCAGGTGAGGCTGCTGGGCGGGTCTGTGGCTGCTCAGATGTCTGTGCAGATGCGGACCCCCGGGGTCGGACATCAGAGAGGAGTGCAGACCTGTGCCCAGAGCGCCCGCCAGAGGCTTGGGGGCTTGTCTCCAGAACGCCAGTGGCGCTTGAAGACCTTCTCTGGCCTCGTGGGTCAGGCTGGGGTCCAACTCTTCCCAGGGGATCTTGACTGACTTTGGGGGAGCTCACGGGGGTCCCAGGGGAGAGCCCCTGACTGGGGGATGGGGGAGCTCGCGGGGGTCCTGTGGGAGAGCCCCTGACTGGGGGATTGAGGGAGCTCGCGGGGGTCCTGGGGGAGAGCCCCTGACTGGGGGATTGGGGGAGCTCGCGGGGGTCCTGGGGGAGAGCCCCTGACTGGGGGATGGGGGGAGCTCACGGGGGTCCTGGGGGAGAGCCCCTGACTGGGGGATGGGGGTTCGTGGGGGTCCCGGGGGAGAGCCCCTGACTGGGGGGAGGCCTGTGAGGCCCCTGCTCCTTCTAGAAGGAAACCCTCACAGAGCTGGGCTGGTGCCCACGCCAGCAAGCACAGACGAGTCCCACCTGTGCCCGGTGTTCCAGCAATGGTGTCTGTCCCCCAGGTCACCAGATGGCATGGAGGGGTCACACTCTGACCCTCTCCTGAAGGCCAAGCCCCTTCCTGTGCCCACAGTCATTTCTCAATGGCCGGACCTTGCCCCGGAGCCTGAGCCTGAGCCCCCGCGCCTGCTCCGAGGTGAGCCTGACCTGGGGCCGCGGCACGGAGCTGAGGCCCCGCTCTCTGGGGCCTGCCCTGAGCGCCAGTTCTGCTCTGTCAGGAACGCGCAGCGCTGACCGGCCGGCCTGACCTGGTAATCCCCCTTCTTAAGGCAAAACTACTGAAATGGCATAAATTTCCCCTGAATTATTCAGGGCTGTCAGCACATCATTTATAAGGGTCCTGCCTTGCTGGAGACGAGAAAACATACCATAGGCCAGGGGCCGTTTCGGCGGGCCACAGTGAGCGTGATAAAGCAGGCAGGGCGGGGGGCCTCGTGTGGACCCACTCGCACCGCCTTCCTCCCCTCCAGGCAATCTGAGGGCTCTCAGAGCCCGCCACCTTCCCAGCCCTGCCCCAGGAGCCTCCGAGGAGGGGCCAGGACACCCGCCCAGCTCAGGGCTCTGCCCCTCAAAGCAAACTGGTTTCCCTTCCTTCTGACGGGCCTCTCTGGGGGCCGGATGCTCCTCCCGTGCTTCGTGAGGAAGCCCAGGCTTCGAGAGTTACAGACAATCACCAAGCCCCCTGAGCACGCAGCCCGTGATTGTCCACTTAGCGGAGTGACATGCTCGGGTCGCAGGAGGGCTGCAGCAGGGAGGCCTGGGGCCAGCTTCCTGTTCCAGCCGCCGAAACTCCGCACAGTAAGGCAGAGGCCCTGCCCGTGGACGTCAGGAAGGTGGGGGGCCCGGGGACGGGGTGCCTGCCCACCGCTGCAGGGGCGCCCCTTCTTCCACACGGTGCTGAATGGCTCCATCCATCTTCCTGGCCTTCCAGAGCAAGCCCGGGGCGGAGACCAACTGCAGGCTGCTGTCTGTTGTGCATTCATAAGGGGATGAACAATTCCTGCACTTGAAGGAACCCTATCATCAGCGAGAGGAAAAGACTATTTTCTGTAGCATGTGAATTCAGCTTTTATGACTGAATGACAACTTGAATCTTAAAGCCCTAATCATTACCATTTGCTTCCTAAAAATAACTGTCTCCCTTGTCCATATTTAGAACAGAAAACATCGAGTTTGGGAGCGAGGCTGGCCCTGGGAGGAAGGCGCCTCTTCCCAGGGCCCGCCCGCCCTGACTGGTGCTTAACCCCTTCCTGGCTGTGACCGGCTCTCTCTGCTCCCCTCCCCGGGGGTTGGCAAGTGGAGAACAAGGTCACCGGTCACCACCATCACCTCAGACATGGCCTGAGGGCCCACGCAGGTCACCGGACCCTTCTGGGCCTCTGTTTTGCACAAGCAAAATAAGGTTTTGGGCGATTCTGCCCCACACAAGTCCTGTCCTGGTGGAGAGGGAGCTCCCGGGGGGCAGGAGTCTCTGAGGCCCTGCAGCGCAGCTCTGGGGGGACCCTCCCCCAGCAGAGGGTTCTACAGAAGGGAGGCCGCTGGAGGCATGGGCCCGAGTGTGAAGTTGCCCACCGAGGCTCCTGAAGGACAGACGTGCGTGCGCCATCCTCAGGCACCCTTGCCTCCTCTCTGCAGTGCTGGGCGTGAGCACAGCTCCCCAGGAAGCAGGCAGGCTGACTCACAGCCATGACTTGCCGCTCTGGAATGGGCTGTCATCACAGGTCTGCACCTTCCTGGCAACAGGAGGAGGACCAGGCAAGTGGCCTGGAGTGACCAGCACATGCTCCCACCAGGGCAAGGGAGGGGCCCTCGGGGAAGGACCCAAACCCAGAGGAGAGTGGCCAGCATGGAAAGGGCATGGCAGGCCATGGTGCTGACGCAGGTCCTCCGGCTGCAGTGGGCATTCCCTGGGGGCCCAGTCTCCCTAGTGCACCCACGATGAAGCAGGAGCACGCGGGAGCCCCCAGGGACCCCAGAGAGCAGACAGACCTGGCACAGGAGTAAGCTGCCCTGGATCAGGCGGACTGCCTGCCCCGAACGAAGGAGAGCAGGGACCCTGCCAGAGGTGGAACATCGTCACAGGTGAGTGGAGGTCGTCACTGAGGAGTTAATACCACGCGTGCTTTTCCAGCCGTCCAGAACCTCAGACAGCATGGCGACGTGGCAAGGACTGTGGGAAGTCTGCCATGTTGCGTACCTACAAGCCGGTTGGAGATGCTGCCGAGGTGCAGGGTTGTTGACGGAAGGCGGGAGAGACCTGGCTCCTTACACGAAGAATCCGCTGAGATTGTCAGTGTTTTCCTGGGCAGTCCCCCCGGCCCCTTTCCCGCAGGAGCTGTAGCCTGGGCCACACCTGCGAGAACACGCTTCCAACAGGGGTTCGGGGCGAGGAGCTGGGGCCTTGCTCTCCGGGGAGACGCGTGCCTTGCCGGCCTTCTCTGCGTGGGACCTTCCGGAGGGCAGAAACACGGAGACCTGGGAGCATCGTCTCTGCCAGATCTTTGTTTCCAATGCCCCAGGGGAACCCCAGACGTAACCCAAAGGCACAACAGGGAGCTGGTTCCACAGAGTCGGTCGTGCCCACGCAGGGGCTTTTGTACTTTTGTGGCCATGAAAAAAATAGATTGTGGAAGTATGTTTACTGCTATGTACCAGTCCACAGCCCGGAAATGTCATCAGAATCCACGAAGTGAAGAAACAGGTTACAAGTTTATGCCGCAGATTTCCACTTTGGGAGGAACAAAGCATCAAAAATAAAACAAAATGATAACAGTCATTATCTTGGGTAATGCGTTTCTGAGTGATTCCTATCATTTACCTTCTGCCTATCTTTACTTTATATGCTAGTAAAGTACATTAAAATGCATTAATTTTGGAAAAACTAGGTTAAAAAAACCTGAATGTCTTTAAAGACCATGCTGGTTCTCTCCCAAGGATGAGCCACTGGGCCGAGGACACGGGACACCAGGCCTGGCCGCCCTCCACCTCACCCCTGCCACAGCTGTGCACCAGACGCCAGGGTCAACCCCGAACAAGGAGCTGAGCAAAAGAGGGGACGGTGGTTGTCAGTCACGCCGGGGCCGTTCAGAAAACCCTGCTCCTCCCAGCGATCGCGACGGTGTCCACCGCACCACCGTGCAGGCGTACACTCCTCGGACACGCAGCCCCACTGGCCTGGAGCCCTGCACAGAGGACGCGTCTCCTTGTTGCGACCCAGCACGCTGCCCGCATTCTGGGAGAATGGGGACCGAAAGTAATTTTTCTTTCCCTCCCAACGGCTCATCGTCTAACCGCCAATGATCATTTTAGCTACGCACACACCCGTAGGCCCAGAATTTAGACGAAAATGCCCTGAAAATAGAAGGGGGAGTAACGAGAACTTTACTGGGAAATCCTAGAGTATTCACAAGAGGTGGAAATACCTCCCAGAAATTGACTCATAGCTGCTGTGTCCTTTCTGTGAGGTCTTGGCAGAAGAGAGGGAGGAAGGAGGCGAGGAGGGTTGCTGAAGCCCCAACCCCTCCACTGCCGCCCTCCCTCTGGGCAGCACCGGCCTCCCAGCTCCTGGTGCCCCATCCCCTTGTCCTCCTCCAGCCGACCCAGGTCTCTCTGCTCCAGACGTCTTTCCACACTGTTTCCCTCTAGTCTGCCGTCTTCAGGATTCAGACCGAGATCAGCTGCATGGGATGCTGGGGGTCCTTCTGATGCTGACGCCTCTGTCACCAAACCCAAGCCCACCCTGCGGGTCCCGGCCAGACTAATCTCCAAAACTTGACATCATGTAGTCCAGTCGTCTGCCTTCTCAAACACCTGCGGAACATCCCCACTTCTTGCCATAGCCGATGCTTTCCATTGTGCTTCCTTTCACGTGGGATGCAAGAAGGCCTGGCAGCCTCTCTGTGACCGTCCACCTGCAGGGACGGCTCCCCGAGTCAATTCGCACCCACCCCTGCTTGCCCCACTGACTGCAGCTCTGCATTCAGAATCGCTGAATTTAGCTCCTAATCATAGGCTGTCTTTTCTTACATAATGATTGTTTTCAGTCCCCATTCAGTCGGAAATTCCTCAGGGAGAAAGGCATATACATAGGAAATCTCAAAAAATACATGTGAAGGGATCGGAATGGGAATGAGACGTCAGGGAGTTGCCTCAAAAGCAGGGAAGCAGCATGAAATGTGGCCCTGGCTCTTCAGAAAACTAACCAGCCCCAAGAAGAAGTAAAAATTTAAATCACATATAAACTTTGTACGTATTTGCTGAGGAAATGCAGCGTCATGGGTAAGAAAGTCCGGCAATAGACAAGGTGGATTTCCATCAGGGTTCTGGGGAGGGGTGACCCGGTGCCGGAGGGCGGCCAAGGACCCCTTTGATCCCATTGTGCACCTTCCTGCCTGTGCCCTGTTTCCAGGTCAATAAACCAGAGTGTGAACTACACAAATCCTAATCTTCTGGGCCCTTGTTTCTACTGGGGAGAGCAGAAGGGGAGCCAACACGGAGCCACCACCCTGCTGGCCTGGGGGTAGCCGGCCCAGGACGCCCGCCAGGGAGGATATGGGAGGCCGGGGCAGGGCTCCTCAGAAAGGAAGCGGGCACCAGCTCAGGAAGCCGCTCAGGCTCCCGCTGACAGAGGGCAGGACGGCCATCCTGGGCACCCAGACCCACGCCAACACCACGAAGGCAAGCTTCAGCCTCTGCCGTGCTTCGTGGTGGCCCTGAGCAGGATGCAGGGAGAGGACGGGGCCAAGCAGATTCGGGGAGTTAGTGGGGGAGACGTCTGCTGCAGACTGCAAGGCTCCTCCCGAGACAAGGACACAGCCAGACGGCTGGGACTCAGACAGCAGAGACCCTGGCCCCCAGTGTGTGACCTGAGGATGGAGACAGCAGGGCCTCCTTCACGTGCCACTATGAAGGAGGAACAAACTATGCACGTCAAACAGCGACTGAGATATCCAACGTGTGGCAGAATTTTCATCATACAAGATGTCTCTGTGTACAAGTTCAGTACTTGAAAATACCTCAAGTGTGTTTTATGTTATCCAACACTTACAGAATCCTCAAGTCCAACGTAGTTCAAGTCCAAGGACCCAGTGAAAGGACCTCAGGGCCCCCTGGCTCGCCCAAGGTCACTCAGAAGGCCTAGAGGCAGGGAGCCCCCAGGAGCCTCCCCCAGGACACTCTCCCCTTCACCTCCCAGTCTGGGCCCTTCGTCCCGGGGTGAGCAGGGCGTGCATGCCGGTGCTGCGCGTCGGCCCTTCCAGAGCGTGTGGGGAGCCCGGCCTGTGATCATCATGAGGTGCTGATCGCAGCTTCATCCGTGACCCTGCCAAGTGCTGGGCCCTGAACCAAACTTAAGATGTCTTCGGTTTTAACCCCCACCTTATCCACATGCATTAGACCTCCGCATCAACACCCTCACTTCAAGTCTTGTGGAGGATCTAAAGTCAGATGAGATTACCCCAAAACCACACTTTTACTTGTACAGGATTCTCTCTTTAGTTAAAATCAGCTATCTTTTTGTCCTTGAGGGTCTGATGACCCAAACTTGCATTTTCCTGTCTTCTGTCCATCTGCTTTAGGGGTTAATCCCTTGATGACTTCAGCCTCCTACCAGTGTGACCACGGCGAGCAGGGGACGGACCACTGAAACAGGCCACATCAATGGCTCCAGAGAGAGGCTTGACGTGAGACATGTAAGATTACTAATTAATGCAAGGTTTGTACGTTCTCTTAAAAAGGCAAATGTGGACAATTCCAAATTCATAGAACCATAAATGATAGCCTACTGAGAAAATGTTAGCAGTTTCTCATAAAAATAAATATACACCAACCCTATGAACCAACAATCTCAATCTGAGGTATCTATCCAAGAGCAATGAGGCGATATGTCTACAAAATTACCTGTAGGATAACGCTCATAACAGCTTTATTCATAAAAGCCGAAACTGGAGACAGCCCACACAGCCATCTCTAGGACGGGGTCAGTGGGGACAAGTGCCCGGCTACTGAGGAACTACGTGGATGAGTCACAGAAATGTGCAGCTCTTATCTTTACGACCACATGCCCTCAGTTTACACACTCGTGCAAACGAAAACAGACCTGTGTGGGAAAAGAACCCAGGAGAGTCAGACAGAGATGGACGGCAGGGGCATGGGGGGCGCCTTCTGGCCTGAAGTCCCCTGCTGCCCCTCGTTTTGATCTACCTACCCTGTGCTCAGCCATGGTACTCAGCGATGGGCAGAAGCTCTGTGAAGACAGCCACTCTTGAAAAGCAAGCCGCCCACGATCTACCTTGGCCTCTGCTGAATTTTCAAGGTCGGGGCAGTCCCGAGGCTTGCTGAGGTCTCACTGTTACAGACTTCCTGCCGCACTGGGGCGAAGCCCTCGTCTCTTTAAAATGCATGCGCTGAAGCTGAGCCTGGTCTGCACCAGCTGTGAGTTGGGTTCACTGTTCAATTTTTACGGCTCCAGGGATGAAATGTCTCTGAGAAAGGCCCAAAAGGGTTCTGTCTTGCTCAACAAGGTCACACCCCCTCAGGGGAGTCAGCTCAGCCAGGGGAGTCGCTTTGGCCAATGAGATGCGAGGCCTGACGTGGACCACCTCCGGTACGGTGTCTACGAGCCAACGTGTGAGTCAGAGGCTCCTGGTCCTCTGCAGGGCTGACCTGCAGCCGTCCAGATGAGTGCTGCTCCAGCGGGCTGGCTCCTGAGGAGGGGGACGTGGGACCACCGCAGCTGGGCCACGACGACCCGCATGGAGTCTGACAGGAGACCAGCAAGCGGTGCTGGAGCAGTGAGATCCGGGGTCACTAGCTATCACAGCATAACCTGGTCTGATGGTCAGCCGTCAGGGGAATACGAATTCAGTACTATGAGGAAGCGTGCGTGCGTAGAAATCTGCGGAGCAATGCCTTTCATGAACATAAATGCAAAAATCCTAAACAAAATATTAGCAGATAAAATCAATACAATAAAAACAATAGATAATCTGACCAGGACCAAGTGGATTTATCTTAGCTATGTAAGGCTGATTCAACATTTGAAAACCAATTAATGTAATCTATCACATTAACGGGCTAAAAAAGAAAAATCACATATCAATAGATGCAAAGTGTTTGACACACTCCAACACCCATTCATGATAAAAAAACTCTCAATAAATTACAAATAGAGGGGAACTTCCTCAAACTGAGTTTTTAAAATCTATAAAAAACCTACAGCGAACATCATACTTAACGGTGAGAAACTAAAGCTTCCCCACTAAGATCAGTTACAAAGCAAGGATGCCTCTTCTTACCATTCCTTTTCAGCATTGTACTGGAAGTCCTTGCCAATACAATAATGCAAAAAAGGGGATAACAGGTACACAAACTGGGAAGGAAGAAACAAAGCTGTTTGCATACAGATGACCTGGTCATCTGTGCAGAAAATCCAAATAACCAGCAAGAAACCCCTGGAACTAGTAAGCAATTATGGCATACAGCTGCAAATTTAATATACAAAGGTCAATCACCTTCCTATATGCCAGTAACGAGTAAGTAGAATTTGAAATTAAAGACACAGCACCTTTTAGGGTGCCTGGGTGGCTCAGTTGGTTAAGCGACTGCCTTCGGCTCAGGTCATGATCCTGGAGTCCCTGGATCGAGTCCCACATCGGGCTCCCTGCTCGGCAGGGAGTCTGCTTCTCCCTCTGACCCTCCCCCCTCTCATGCGCTCTCTCTCATTCTCTCTCTCTCAAATAAATAAATAAAATCTTTAAAAAAAAAAAAAAAAGACACAGCACCTTTTACATTAGCACCCCCCAAAATGAAATACTTAGGTATAAATCTAACAAATTATGTACAAGATCTCTGTGAGGACAACTACAAAGCTCTGACGAAGGAAACACACAAAAACTAATAAATGGAGAGATGTTCCATGTTTATGGATAGGAGCACTCAATATTGTCAAGATGTCAGTTTTCTCAACTCGATCTCTAGATTCAATGCAATCCCAATCAAAATCCCAGCAAGGTATTTTGTGGATATGGATGATCTAATTCTAAAGTTTACATGGGACAAAGACCCAGAATAGCCAGTAGTTCAATAATGAAGGAGAACAAAGTTGGAGGACTGATTACCTGACGTCAAGACTCACTATCAGATAGCTATGATTATCAAGACGTTGTGGTATTGGCAGAAGAGCAGACAACTGAACAGGAGAGAGAGCCCAGGAACAGACCCACGTAAGTACAGTCAATTGATCCTTGCAAAGGGAACACGATGGAGCAAAGACTGTCTCTTCAACAAATGGCGCTGAACCTACTGGACATCCACATACAGAAAAACGAATCTCAACAAAGACCTCATGCTCTTCACGGAAACTGACTAAAAATGATTCATAGATTCATTTTGCAATGAATGCAAAATGCAAAACTATAAAACTCCCAGAAGAGAACATAGGAGGAAACCCAGATGACCTTGGGTGTGGCGATGACTCTTTAGATCCAATAGCAAAGTCATGTTCAAATTAGAACCTTCTGCTCCGCAAAGACAAGTCTAAGAGAATGAAAAGACAAACTACAAACTGGGAGAAAATATTTGCATAAGACATATTTGGTCAAGGACTGTTATCCAACATATACAAAGAACTCTTAAAACTCACCAAAAAGAAAACCAACGACTTAAAAAAATGAGCCAAAGACCATCACAGACACCTCCCCAGGGAGGATGTACAGATGACAAGTAGGCAAACTCCACACCATCCGCCCTGAGGGAAACGCAAGCTAAAACCACAGCACCGCTGCACACCTATTAACGGCCACGGAGAGCTCCACGTGCCGGTGTGGACGCAGAGCAGCCGGAAACAGGTACGCAGTGCTGGTGCGAATGCAGACTCGTGCAGCCCCCGTGCAAGACAGTTTGGCAGTTCCGTGCAAAACTGAACATTCTCCCACCATATGATCCAGCACTGATGCTCCTTGGTTTTTACCCAAAGGAATTGAAAATTGTCCACACAAAAGTAACAATACTGTGTGTGATATAATGGTGAGTATATGTCATTATACATTTATCCAAACCCATAGAATGCAGGACAGCAAGAGCCAACCCTAACGTAAACTATGGACTCTGGGCGACAATGATCAATTCTAGCAAATGTAGCCTCTGGTGAGTGATGCTGATAATGAGGGAGCATGTGTGCTCGTGTGGGGCGGGGGGCACATGGGAAACCCCTGTACCTGCCCTCAATTTTGTTGTGACCCTAAAACTGCTCTAAAACAAATCATCTTGCGGGGGGCAACCCTAAGGTAGGGATCCACAAGTTGGAAAGGGTCTATTTCTGCCCCTGATTTATCTAACTCATTTTGTGAACCACAGTTTAAAATTTGCTTTCCCCCCCCACAAAGCCAGTATAAGGAGTAACACAAATCAATGCAAGTTGGCAAAAGAAAAAAATTGGACCTCAGATGGGAGGGATTGGACGAGTCACACTGCAGGGCACTTTAGCCTCTCCTTTCCCCCTCCGCTCCCCTCTGATCCCCTCCCCCTATCTTCCCCCTCCCCCTCTCCCCCTACCCTAAGTATTATGTCTCAGGAGCATCATTTAACCTGAATGTTTTCTTTCAAAACACATGTGGGTTTTTTTGTGTGTACTATATTCTTAATGAATTTTCTTGAGCTATAGAACTCAGTCTGGTTCTTTTTGTTTGGGATTGCATTGAATCTATGGATGGTTCCGGTGAAAATCAACCTCTTTAACATAGTAAGTCATTGCATGCAAGCGCTCTCCAGAAAGCATCCTCCTGAGCACCTACAGCTTCTTCCTGATGCCCCTCAGCAGAGCTCTGTGCTTCCCTTTCTCGCCACATTATTTCCTTGGGCACTTTAGAGATTTTGTTGCTATTGTGAATGCATCTTGCTTTCATTATATTTTCTACTAGATTACTGGTATAGATAAACACTGTAAATTTTGTAAGTTTATCTTAAATTTGGCAAATTTGCTGAATTCTCTTGCTAACTCTAATTCATTCATCTGTTGAGTCTGATGCTTTTTCTATTTAAATGATCAGAGTGCATGCACAGAACAGTTTCCAGTTCTTGAGTCACTGGTTTTCTTCCCACATGACATCAGTAAGGACGTTTTGTGCTATTTTTAACAGAGTCATAGTGAATCCTTAAGTCTTCTTTCCCACCTTAAAAGCGGTATTTTATTCATCATGATTTAGTTTACAGTAGGTTTAGAATATACAACTTTTATAAAGCTAGAGAAGCTCTTTTTATTTAGCTTTCTAAGAGTTCGTATTGGGAATAGATGCTCAACGTTATAAATTGGCGTCAGATAATGTTGAACATTAGAAAATGCCTTTTCTGCCCCTCTCAAGGTAATTGTGATTCTCTGTCATCAGCCCTTAGCTGACCAGCTCTTCGGCCGCCAGGAGAAGGGTTGGTTTCTGTGCCTGCGAGAAGCGTCGCAGCCGGGGATCACTCGTGTGGGGCCGCGGTCTCCAGGGCCGGGCGTGTGGATGAGGAAGCGGGAGCGCGAGGAACAGCCCACGGTGCCATGTGCACAAGCTGCCGAAAGCTGAGGCCACGGAAACAGGCAACGGTCTTCACTGGCCATTGGGGAAGAGCCAGAGCAAGGACAGCTGCCCGGCACATCCCCCCACTGCTGCGTCCGGGCCCCCAACACACACACCGCATTCTGTGACCCACTGGCTTCTCAGGGTCTCTATGCCCCTCAAATCCACACATCTCTCTTCCTTCGGTGGTTCTCCTTAGTTAATTCAGGAGCCAACAGTCATGCTGGGGGCCATTTTGTCAAAAAAAAATGCCACAATCAGGCTCAAGGTAGCAAAAATTAAGATCAAATTTGAAAAGAGAAAAAAAAAGATTCTCATCTCCTACCTCATGTTGCCTCCGGGAGGGCATGCAGCTTTGCTTTGGAGTGGGAAAAGAACCTCTAACCCAAATGCTCCCTTCTCCCCCAGCCAAACCCACAGACTGGAAGTGACATCAAATAAATACGGGTGTGAAGCAAGTCCTCTGTAAATATTCAGAACACAGGTCTGTAGTGACCATCTGCCACAAACAAGTCTGCTCAGGAAACTCCAACAACGTGTAGAATCAATCAGCAAAAAGTCTCTCTGTTATGAAAACATATTGATATGTCACAGATTACATGGCATATTAACCAGGGACGTTCAGGTTGCAGGTTCCAGAGAAACAAGTAGGCCAGCCTCATAAAACTACACTGCAGGAGGTTTACTGGCCCCAGGAATGTGAAGCAGCTGGAGGCATTCCCCCTGGGGAAGGAGGGAGCTGCCCCAGGACAAGGGCCCTTCCAGACTCCACAGCAGCTCATGCCCCCTGAGCACCCACCATGCACAGTGCGTCAAGCACTTCCCTGTGTTAACACGTTTGCTAATCGAAACAACCCTCAGATCTAAGGTGCTACTAACACTTCCTTTTACTGATAAGGACGGGAGGGCATAGAGATTGAGTAACACAAGCACATGTCAGAACTTCCGCTGAAGCAGACTGCTTCCAAATCCTTGAGCCCCCGAGTGAGCCAGGCAGGACTGTCCTCGCTCCCGCTTCTGCGGGGTCAACCTCACCCTTTGCCCGTCTCTCCCCTCCACATGGCACCAAATGGCCACCAACAGCTCCAGAACTCTTTATGTGCAGGCTTCTTCCCCTGACGACGACAGGCTTCCTTGTGCTCCTGCAGCTCAGGTAGGATGGCCCCAGGAAGCACTCTCCTGGGACCCAGAGGGAAGTTTGGGCTCGTGCATGAGCCTCCCTGGGAGATGAGGTGGGGCCAGGAGCCACCCAACAGGGACCTGCTGCCTCCAGCAGAGAGATTTCCGAGCAACGTGGTCAGGGCTCTTTCTGGGTTTGATTTCTTTTTTGAAGCTCTGTTTATTGACCTGAATTTTAAGATTGATGTGTTTCTTTAAAATTATAAGTTATGATGTGAGACTTCCTGTTTTAACCCTTCAAGTGCCCCCTATGCTGAATAAATATTTTTATAATATTTTTTTATAATCTACTAACTGATTTCGTTTCCCAAGCACTGAATGGTGTTCCTTAAAGAAAAAGGAAGACAGCCATGGATCTGCCCCATGAGAGAAGAGTGTGCTTCCCCCCTGGAAGGAGACCCTGCCTTCTGCAGAGAGAGAGCCTTGCCTTCATTGTATCCCTCCACTCTGGGGATTATGGATTCCCACCCCGCAGCCCCTTTCTCCTTGAATGTTAAACTAATGCCTTCGTTACTGTCGATGGCTTGAATTGTTTTCATAAGAAGAGTGTTAGGGCTGCTGCAGATGTATTGTATTTATATTTTTAAATTCGTGACTAAATTATAAGTATTGGTTTTATTAAGTTATACCATTAGCTTCTTTAATAAACATTTTCAATTTAAATTTCTGAAAAAAGAGACTTTAGCTAAAAAGACTGGCATTAAGAATGAGAAAGTCATAAACCAGAGACCATTATTCACCTGATGGCAACTACCCAAACTGAAGCCTCCTCAAGTGGAAAGAAAACGCAAGATCACAGAGCTCTGTCTTTAATTAACGGCGGGGGGTGGGGGTGGGGGTGTCACCCGAGTGGAGAGTGGCGTCTTCAAACCTAACGCAGAGGGCAAGCTCCCCCGCCCCAGGCTCTGTGCACCCATCAGAAGGTGATGCATCTGAGCCAGTGCCCTAAGTCAGCTGCTTCGACTCAGGTGGACCCTTCCCAGGCCGAGTGTGCAGCCGAGGATGCTGCTCCCTGCCCAGCACCCCGTGGGGACATGGACGCCCTTGACGCCTGCACGCGGGCTGGCCTTCCCCCACCCCTCTTAACGCCTGGTTTCCTCGTCTGCACAGTGGGGGTGAGGACACCTCCGCTCCCTGAGTCTGGGAGGGCGGGAGCTGGAGCTTATCCCCCTCAAGGTGCTCAGCAGGGATGCAGGACCTGGTCCAACACATACAGCAAACTTCTGACGCAGAGGCCTTGAGAGTGCTTCTGCCTTGAGGGGCACCCACGGTAAGGTTCACCAGGGAGGAGGGTCAACGTGCAAAGGGCCACGGATGGGGCCAGGGCAGTGCAGACCCCACAGCTGCCACAGCCTCACGCTGCTCTGGGGGGCCCTGTGGGGCGCAGACCTCCGCTGCTACTCACTGAGACCACTTCCTCCAGGACACACGAGGCACAAATACAGGACTCACCACACAGAGTGGCAATGATGACAAGAAGCATTTCTGTGATGTGCTTAGCCCCATGGACACCCCCCAAAGGGACCACCTATGGTCTGTGCAGTCACGCAAGAGAACAGGCCGCCCCTCCCTGAACCTACGTCACTCTGCACGGCCCTGGGCTCACCATTTGCTTTGCTCTAGGAAAAATGGAAGTGAAGGTCTTTTTTATCCAAATGTCCAAGTAGCCATTTTGACTCTTTCCAAATACTGCCGGAAATGGGCCTCCTTCCGTGACACCGTCCTGCGAGGGCTCCCGGGCATCTCCGGCAGGTCCCTGTGCCTGTCATTCCACAGATGCGGGAGCTGGAAGTGGGAAAGGCTTGCCCCAGGTCACATTCGGGGAGTGGGGAACCCACTCAGACAATGAAGATTAAAACAAAGTAAAGCAAGGACCCCACCCGTTTACACATTTGTCCAAGGATTGAGAGGCTCACAAGCGTCTATTTCCCACTAGCTCATTAGAAATCATACCCAACCCGACTGAAAGAGCAAAACCTCTCAGAAACTAGAGGACAGTCAGGCTTACATCAACTACGGCTGGCCGCCTGCCGGGCTGTTGGGCTGATGGGAGTCACTGGGGGACACACAAAACCAGTCCCCGGTTGCTGAAGGAGGCTGGGACACAAGGAAAACGATGACACACTCACACAGCGTGGGGGAGGTGCTTCATGAAGGAGCGACCCTGAGCACTGCCCCGAGGACACCGAGTAGAGCAGAGCCACCTCCGAGTAAGGGTGCGGAGGGCTCTGTAGAGCATGAGGCTGGAGGGTCCCAGAGAAGGGGCCGCGCTGGAGAGCGTTATGCAGGGAGGATGGGGGAGAAGGCCCAGCACCCCAGCACGAGGAGCACACGCAGAAGCCAGCCCGTGATCTGAGCGGAATGCTGCGGGAAGGCACACATGGGTCGGCCACCACGGGCCACAGGAACTCCGGCTCCTGCCCCAGGAATCCCAGGCCTTAATCCGGAGAGTCCCGCACCGGCCCCAGACCACTGCGGATAGAGGCTGTGCAGAAGCGGGCTCCGCTCCTCTACACCCCACCCTGTCATGACCGGGTCCTCGGTCACCCAAGGCGGGGATTCCAGAGCAGCCTCGGAAGGAGCCAAACCACCACAGCAGCACCGGGAGGCGGTGCGGGTTGATCTCACCGGGTTGGGGTCTTTGCATGTGCGACCACGCTGTTCAGGAGCCTGATCGGAAGGACGCCGGGCTTTATCAGACGAGTTCATACGAGGGCCTTAGCGGCAGTGGGGACAGGCCAGCTCCAGGGGCAAATTCCTGCTCTCTCCAGTCTGGAGGAAATGCCTCTCCCAGCAGGCTGGTGGAGGGGCCGGAGCTGCTGTGCAAACAGGTGGCTGCAGAGAGGTGACCCTCGAGGAGGGCTCCCTGGGGGACGGCTGTCCCAAGCTGGGCTGGAAGGCCGCAGCCACAGATGTCCCACGGCAGAGCCTCTGCCGGAAATGTGGTTTTGTAATGATGTTTCCATCCCAAGCCAATGCTCCCTCCCATCTCCGTGGCGATGAAGGCTCAGACCTGCGGGTCCTGCCTCCTCCCCGCACGCGGGCTCCACTCACTCAAACACTGTGACGGTGACCAGCCAAGGCCCTCAACCCACTCCCGGGCTCTGAACCCCAACACACTCAGGCAGGAAGTTCCTGGTTCCTGGAAATCTCAAACGGCCAAGAAGGTTTTGTAGAGCTTTCTTGTTGTTGTATTTAAAAAACTCTACATTTGCTTTTCTCCCAAATACAGGATAATGCATAATGTCGAACGGTGACCTCTCCTCTCCTCCTGGGGGTCTGTCCGGAGTGCCGCGCCGGCGTGGGGCCAGGAGGGAGCTTCTCCACCACACAGAGCCTTTCCCAAGGCCTGAGGAGCTCGGCCAGCAGCCCCAACAAGGAGTGAGACCTGCATCCTGGGTCTGGCTGCAGCCCCGTCACCTGGTGAAACAGAAATCAGGTGGAGATGCAGGTACAAATGTAGATTCCATGAGACCGTGGGCCCGAGTGCCTTACGCGGGGACGAGAATCCGGGCATGGGGACAGTCGTGTCGTCCGCAGAGAAGCTGGTGCCGTACTGACCACAGGAGTGCTGGTGCCGCCCAAATGCACCTCAGGAAGCAAGACACAGGCCCCAGCCTGCTGCCCGGAGTTCCTGGCGGGCTACGGTCCCCCCAGGTCTCACACCCCAGTCTGAGGGAGGCCACGCCTGGTGGACCTGTTTCTCGGCCATTCTTCTCTTGGCCTCTGCTGCCCCGGCTTCTGTCCTCCAGACAGTTCTTAACTGTTGGGCTCAGACTAGGGGCAAAACCCTGCCTTGTTTCTGGGCGTTCAAACAAGGTCCACCTGCCATCTGGTCTCCACCCCCAACCCACAAGTTAAGGCAAACTCCTGTCCCCACGGCCCACGTCCTTCCCCAGCTTCTCCTCCTCACAGCCCCTCCTGCAGCACTCTGCCCCGTGTCTGTCCTCTCTCCTTGTCCTCCACCCCTGAAGGCACCTGCTCTCTGCCCTCTTTCCAGTGGACCCCACGCATGCCGCCCTCGGCCACCATATTCCCACCCAGGAACATCCCTGACCCTTTGAACAACCCGTCCTCTGAGCTCTGCGGGCAGCCCCAGGCCTGCAGATGTCTGGCTGGCCTGCCCCGTCCCCAGAGCCACAGTGCCGGCCCGCCTTTCCCTGCCCCTCAGCGCCGGGACAGGGACGCCCGGCCTCCTGCCACTCCCAAGCCTGAACACCGCCTCCCGGACCTCTCTCTCAGGGTTCTGGCACACAGTGCCTTGAGACTGTGCTGTTTATTCCCAAGTTGTAACCCCACGTAAGCGGGAGCTGTGTCTCCCTCAACTTTCTAGAGTGAAGCAAACGTTTATCAAAGCCAATTAGCACCAAACCCAAAGCATAATTTTAAATACCCTTCTAAGACTCCTCCAGGCCGTGCTTGGGCCACACAGGAGAACGTCGGTTTGGCTGGAACCCTAATCCCGGCGCCCCGCTGACTAGCTAGCAGCCTAGGTCTCACCTCCATACCCATAAAGTGAGCGGTTGAACTAAGTCAGCACTTCCTGAACTTGGATGTGAGTCAGCTGGGGCTTGTTAAAATGCAGACTCTGATTCAGGAAATCGGGGGGGGGGGGCCTGAGACTTTGCATTTCCAACGAGCACCCAGGTGACATCAGGGTGGTGGACCCAGGGGCCCTTCTAGAACCTTCCAGAGCTAACACTCCACAGCAGGCACAATAAAGCTGTAGCCGAGGTGCTGGCAGAATCCTGGCCGTCAGGCCTGGTGCCCTCGGGACGCCAGCGAACAGCCTAGCCCACAGGCTCTTACTGGAAACAGGGGCTAAAATCTGCGCCTCATTCTCACGATTGCTGAAACAGTTATGTGAAGACAATTCGCATAAAGATTGGCCTTGTGCCCAGCTCAGAAGAGCCTCAACCGGCCAGCTCTTATCTTGATTTTGGGAAATCCCTATCCTGGCAGCTTCCTTAGGGTCCTGGGGTCCCGAGGCACAGAGGAGGCCCACCCTCCACCCCAACTTCAGAGCCGCCAGCCGGTGTCCCTCCTAGGTCACCTTGGACCAGCTGGGTCATGAGAACGTCTGTCCTTCTTCAGCCCACACCAGGGGGCTCTCTGCCCGGCAGCATCCCCATCCTGGGCAAGAGGTCAAGACCTGCAGGGCCAGCAAGTGCAGGAAAAGATCTTCTGTTGTGCAAACACAGCTCTAGGTTTTAAGAAAGATGAACTCAAACCAAAGACCCGGTCCCACAAGCCGAAGGTCCCTCCACAGCGCCCACCTGACACCGTCTCTACCCCGTAGAGGAGAGCAAAGATGACTTCTGAGGTGCAGCACTCATGCCCAGTGAGACGCAGTGACGGCACACTGTTCACAAGATTCCACCTGAAAATCCGGGCCTCCCCAGGGTGCCTCTGCTGGGAATAACCACGAGCAAGTGTCAAGCACCTAAGATGCCCTCCCCTGTGCATTGTAGGCTCTGAGGGCATGGACCCACTGTAGCACTGGCCGAACTGAGACGGGATGTCTCAGATCTAGTGGGTACTTAGTAAGCACGAGAACAGTAAGAAGGTATAACATTAAGAATAATTAATGTCCTCTGCTTAAACTGGCGCTTGTGTGGTCCAGGCTGCTGGTCGGCTCTGCTCGTGCCCGCGCAGGAGGAATGCGGGTGTTTCTCTCGCCATGCAGAGCCGGAAGCTAGCAGGCATCTGCCTCATGGCCCAGCTCCAGGGGAAGCGGTGGTGATGTGGGCAGCACCCTTCCTCCCGACTTTCCCAGGCTGGTCTGGGCTTTGGGCCGCTCAGAAAGGGCCACTGAGGCAGCTCAGTGCACAGGCTCCCTGTGGCCATGCCCCACGCTGGGACAGAGCTCCAGGCATAGCAGAAAAGGGAACACTCCTTGAGGAAGGGACACTGGCGTTTCAGGGACTCCCACCCTCCACAGATACGTGCAAACAACATGGGGATCAGCTCCTGGGTTACTCAGGTGACGGGCGGCAGCTTCAGGATTCCAGCAGTGCCGGGAAGGGCCCCGTTCTGGAGAGGAGGGGTGCTTTCTGAGGGTCAAGCTGGAGGCTGGGCCTGGGGTCAGCAGCAAAAGCCACTGTTCTTGGCCGAAGCAGACTGTTTTCCATCGACTGTAAGTTTTCCAAGCATTTTCCATGCACACCCCCGCAGAGGATATTACTGTCAAATGAACTGAATATTTCCTCCACTCAACCACCCAGAATGAGGTGCCCTTACCCCTCTGAGCGCCCATCCTCCCAGCTGCACACGCGGGGCTTTCCAGGGCCCAGGGCCCAGCGTCGGGCCGGGCTGGGGTGGGCCCACAGCCTGCCTCCCACAAGATGCTCGGAGCCTGCTTTGTGTCAACAAGAGTGAGGTCAGGCTGACCCTGCAGCTTGGGGAACTAGCTGCCTCTAAGGTCCCACACTTGACACCCCTCCAAGCCCGCTGCCCTTCTGGGCAGAACCAAGGTCCAGCCCTGTCCTCGGCCGGGCCCCTTCCGCCCTGTCCTTCCCAAGTGCACCCCTGGGTGCTCCCTTGAGGGGGCCCAGGCTTGCTGTTGTTTTCCGTACCAGCCTGACCTTTCAAGGTGCACCACTCATGACTTTTACTGCAGTATAGATCTGAGTAAGCACCCAGCCCCAGCACCCAGCACCCAGCATCCAGTGTAGCCCCCAGAGTCACACACACACACCCCCACTCCACACCCCAACCTTCTCTCTAGTTTTGACTTCTGTCTGGTTTGTGCAAATGAAATACTTTGCATCTCACCTTTGAGTCTGGATTCTCTCGTTCAGCAAAAGGCCTTGCGCTCCTTCCATGTGAACCCCTCTCTGCCCAGTGGCGCTCTGCGGCTTGGACCATGGTTGGTTTGTCCACTCACCCTTCGAAGAACATTTGAGTTATTTCCAGTTTTTGCCAGTTGTGAAAACTAGTGCGGTAAATATTCATGAGCGGGTTTTCGGGTGAAGGTAAGGTTTCACTTCCCCAGAGCACAGGTGACGTTTCTGTGCCATGTGCAGTAGGGGTTTGACAAGAACGGCCAGTGTGCATTCCCACCAGCGGCGTGTGAGTGCTGCTCGCCACACCCTCGTCGGCACTCGGTGTTGCTGGTCCTTTTATTTTAACCGTCCAGGTGGCTGTAATGGGCACCTCCCTAAGAGCTGATGATGTTAAGTAGCCTCCCAAGGGCCGGTTTCCATCTTTACATCCTCTTAAATACTCAGGTATTTTGCCCATTTTTAACTGCTGCTTATTTTCTCATTATTGTGTTTTGAGTGTCCTTTCCCCACCGGGCACAAACCCTTGTTTACCTGTGGTTTGCAAGTGCTCTCCTCTGGGAAGAGGGTCTCTCACAACACGGGAAGCTTTCATTTTGGTGCAGTTTAATTTTCTTATGGAGCATACTGTTGGTGTGACATCTGTCCACTGAATTGTCTTTGAGCCTCTGTGGGAATCGCACGGACACACCTGTGTGGGTCCACTTCCAGGCCACCTGCCCTGCTCTGTGATCTGCGTGTCTGTCTTTGCCAATGTCTTACCTGCGACACCATTTAACACTGGACAGCGAGTCTCCTTCAACTTTATTCTTCTTTGTCAGAGTTGTTTTTTGGCTCTTCTAGTTTTGCTCTTCCATATATAAATTTTAAAATCAGCTTCTCTATATATACATGCAAAATCCATCTAGGATTTTCACTGGAATTGCATTAAATATGCAGGTTAACTTGGGGGTAGTTGACATGGTTACTATGTTAAGTCGGGATGAGTTTCCTGATTGACAAACACGGTGTCTCTTCATTTATGTGGGTGTTTGATTAGTTCCATTAGCATTTTGTAATTTTTAGCATATAAACCCTTTATGTGTGTTGTTAGATTTACAACTAAACAGTTCATGCTTTGGTGCTCTTACAAGTGGTATTCTTATTTTAATTTCATTTCCATTACTGACTGCATTATAGATTAGGATTGATTTTTGTATATTGATCTTGTATTTTACAAACTTGCTAAGCTCACAATTAGTTCTAGGAGATTATTGTAGGTGTGTCCTTCGGGGCTCGTACGTGGACAATCATGCTGTCTGTGCATACTTTAGTTCTTCTTTGCCAACCTGCACATCTGTGGCTGTGAGTGCTTCCAGCGTGAGGCTGACAAGGAGAAAGGAGAGTAGAACCCTCCCCTTCTTCCCCGGCTTGGGCTGGAAACATCGGTCTTTGACCATGAAGCATGAAGTCAGCCGGAGGGTTTCCTGTAGCTGCCTGTTAGGAAGATGAGGAAGTCCCTACTGGTCCCAGTTCACTGGGAGTTTTTATCATGAGTGGACGTTAAATGCCAGAAGCTTTTCCTGCCACAGCTGACGTGATGCAGACTGAATATGATGGGTTCTGCGGGTCCACCACCCCCGCACCCCAGCAGTAAGCTCCGCTTGGTGGTGCACACACCACAAGTCTCATTCACCATCCCGTTGCTATTCCTGAGCCTGTGTTCATGAGGACACTGATCTCTGGTTTCTAACGCTGCCTTGTTTGGGCTTCCTGTCCAGGTAATGGTGGCCTTACAAAAGGTGAGTGATTTCCCTTCCTCTTCTGTTTTCTGGAAGATATTTTGTAGAATCGGTGTTATGATTCCTATAATGGTTTGGTAGAATTTGCCAATGAAATCATCTGGGTCTGGAGTTGGTGGAGCTCCCCTCATCCCTCTCGTGTCTTCAGTTCCGTTTCGACATCCCTCGTTTGTCCCTGATATTGGAGATGTTTTCTCTCTTTGTCTTTGCTTCTGTTCTTCTGTCAACATTGCAAGAGCTTCGATCAATTAATCATTTCAAAGGACCAGCTTTCAGGGTCATTGGTTTTTCTAAATTATCTTTATGTTTTCAGTCTCATTTCTGTTCCTATGTTAATTCCTTGGGTTTATTTTGCTCTTTTTTCTGATTTGTTAGATTTAAGGCTTAGATTATTGTTTTGAGTCCTTTTTTTCTTTTATGACGTGAGCATTTATGATACTTTCTCCTCTGAGCATTGGCTGCAACTCATAAAGTTTGAGATAATATAGGTTCATTTTCTTACAGTTTTCTAAGTATTTTATAATTTCTAATATTTTCTAATTTCTCTTGAGACTTCCTCTTTGAGCCAAGGATTATTTAGAAGTGTTCTGTTTGATTTTGAAGTATTTAGGGATTGTCACGTTCTCTCTTTGTTTTGACTTCTAGTTTAATACTCTTAAGTTCAGAGAACACGTGTGATTTCAACTCTGTTCAATGTCTTACAGGGTTTTTTTGAAGATTTATTTATTTATTTGAGAGAGAGTGTATGTGTGTGGGGGGGAAGGGCAGAGGGAGAGAGAGAATCTCAGTCAGACTCCACGCTCGGCACAGAACCCTACGTGGCGCTCCATCTCACGCCCCTGAGGTCACAACCTGAGCCGAAACCAAGAATTGGACGCTTAACTGACAGCACGGGCCAGGCGCCCCCTGGGTTTGTTTTGACCCGGGATATGGCCTCTCTTGGTTGATGTCCTGCCAGCACTCAGATATAGCGTGAATTCTGTTGCTCAGTGGTGCTCGGTCAACGCCGATTAGATCCGGTTGGCGGGCGTTGCTGCTCTGTTCTCAGATTTTCTGTCCACTATCAATTTTTGGGCCGAGAGTGCTGAGGTCTGACTGCAAATGCAGATTTGTGTGCGTCTCTTTTCAGTTCTGTCAGTTTTCACTTCACGTGTTTTGAGCCTGTATTTGGAAACACACTCAGGATTGTCGTGTCTTCCTAGTGAATTGGGTTTTCTGTTATTATGTGATTTTCCTCTTTGTCTCTGGAAATTGTCTTTGCTCGGAAGCCTGTGCTGTCTGATGGTAGCGCGGCCACACCAGTGTTCTCTAACCACCCACCGTCCTCCCTGAAGGGAGCTTCCTCTTCCTAAAGGTCATTTAACTGATGTGTTTAGATTACTAACGTTTAATAGGATTATTGATACGTTTGGATTTAGACCTACCAGTTTGTCATTGTTTTCTGTTTCTTTTCTCTGTTTCCCGTCCTCTGCTGCCACTTTGCTGCCTTCCTGAACTCTAGTTTGATCGGCTGTGTTGTTTTCGCTCTGGCTGTTTGACTGGTGTTAGCGGTTGCTCTAGGAATTACAACGTACACACCTAGCTTTCCACCGTCCACTCAGGATGAATATTTTGCCGTTGCCGGTGGTGCGTGGCGATCCTGCCGCCACACGTCTCCCTCACTCGTGCCGAGTGCCAAGTGCACCTACACACCGTGAGGACCCCAGGGGCTTGTCAATGTTTGCTTTCACAAAACATATTTCAAAGAACTCCGGAGGAGGAGAGGAATGTAGTAGGTGCCCAGGCGCTCCGCATTTCTTCAGGGCTAGGGTCCCGACTTCCTTCTGGAACATCTCCCTTCTGTCCAAAGTAACTCCCTGAGCAAACGCACCTGAGTTTTCCTTCATGGGGATAGACTCTCTTTCCCCTTCGTTCCTGTAGGACCAGAGCTCTGTGTGGGGGTCCTCTCCTTTCAGCGCTCAGAAGATGCTCCTCTGCTTCCCCTTCCGTCTCGGGCTTCCTGCTGAGAGACCACCGTGTCGACAGCTCGTCCCTGATGCTTTTCTCTGGCTAACTTCCGGGGCTCTTGTCTGCAGTTTGCAGAAAACTAAATTATGACGTGTCTTCGCGTGGATTTCTTTGAGTTTACCTTCTTTGGAGTTCACTCATCCTCTTGAATGTGTAGATTTGTGTCTCTTGCCAGATTTGGGGAGTTTTCGGTCAGTACAGCCGGCAGGATCCTAACATGACCAGTTCCTGTGTCCTGATACACACCCAGTTCCCACAGTGCAGTCAAACATTAATCTGGGTGCAGCTGGGCAGCGATTTTGAGATGGAATTAAGGCCCAAATCAATTCACTTTAAGAAAGGAAGATTATCCTGGATGAGCTTGACCTAGTCAAGTGAGCCCTTAGGGAGGAAGTGGGCTCTTCCTGGAGGCAGGACAGGCTTTGATGCAAGGCTCTGAACACGGGCGGGGCCGGACTACGGCCGCCTCCCCCCACGGACACAGACCCAGCAGGCGCCTCGAGGGGAGGGGGACCGTGGAGTGCGGCTGCCTGCCACCACCACTCAAGAGCCTCAGCTGTTATCAGTCCCATGCAGGGAAGAGTTCCATCTTGTTTTGTTCAAGCTGATGTGCTTTTCGTTCTCAAGTGTCCACAAGGTTCTTCTGTGCATCTTCTGTCTCTTTGCCGAGAGACATTTATTCATAAGGGTTCATCCTCACTTGGAGAATTTCCCTAACAGCTACTCGGGAGTCTTTCTCAGATAATCTCAACATCTCTGTTGGAGCTTTGGGGTCCGTTGACTGTCCTTCCCCATGAGTAGTTGTGATTTTCCTGTTGTTCATGTGCCGAGTACTTTTTGAATATTCTGCCATTAGACTCAAGCCTTTCTTTCAGTCCTGCAGCAGGAGATCCAACCAGCTGGATTCCAGCTGCAAGTTCCAACCAGACTTCTGTGGTTTGTCGCTCCAGGGTCAGCTCGGTGCTGACCAGACCTGCCCCATGTGCACCCCACACTGGCCAGGTGGAGGTCACGTGCCCTCCTGAGACCTCAGCGCTCCAGCCAGAGAGGAGAGTCTCATCCCCAAGCACTGGGCCCTTTGGGCTCTCCCTGCTGCTGCTGCAGCCTCATGGGGCAGCTCGGGGCCAAGGCACAGAACACAGAAAAACAAGGAAAAAGAGAAAAATGGGGCTCCCCCACTCCAAGTGGGCACTGGGGCCACTTCTCCTAGAGCTCCTCCTGTGTTTACTCCATCTGCTCCATACCCACTAGGCTTGAGGCTACCTTCAGTGAAGCCAGGGACATTGGAGGGCAAGAAGGCAAACTCACTACCAGCTAAGTGACACTTTGGGCTCTGGTCTCCCCCGGGCTGTCTGCCATGACTCACTATTCGGAGCCCCGGGGATGCTCCATGCCCCTGTCAAGGTGTCAGGGTGAGATGCAATCCCTCCACCTTCCCACGTGCAGGTTTGAAAACTGGATTTGGGTGGAATTGTATTATTTTCTCATTGAGTGCCTTTATTTCCAGTTCTGGTCAGCCTGTAAGTGGAGAGACTCCAAAGGTTTCAGCTTAGTTTCTCTGTCTCTTGGGCAGTAAGTAGATATTCACGTGTGTTGAAGAACAATTCTTTCTTTAACAAAACCCTGATAAATCCTTTTTAAGAAAAAATCCATTTAATGTGAATAATCCCAGCCTAATCTATTTTACACATTTAGACATCTAAGTAAAAGAAGGCTGAGATGATCATCTTCCTCTGCAGTGAAGTAGGTCTTTCTGGCAGAGACAAAGTCGATTTCATGCACAGTTTTAGCTTGTGCATGGACATCCTATTAGGCAAAGGGGTATCCCAACAGTCTATAACAGAGGTCAGAAAACTATAGCGTCTGACCAAATTGGCCAAGCAGCCTGTTTTTGTAAATAAAATATGATCAGAACTCACATTCTGGACAATGGCTGTTCTCAGCTACAACGGCAGAGTTGAGTAGTTACAACAGAGTTGGATGGCTTGCAAAACCTAAAATATTTCGTCTCTACCCCGTTACAGATAAAAATTTGCCAACTCCTGGCCTACAGAGTATAAAAAAGGTAAACAGAATTCTCCTATCCAGGACATAAATATCTGATAAGCGTAGCACCTGCTCTTATTACCACACCCAAGGCAGACATTGCTAATCCATCTCTGCTCTCTTTCCTGGGGAGCAATATCCTCCCTCAGAATCCTGAATTCAGCACTCCAGGTAGTTCCAGTATGTGGTTTAAAATTAACACATGAGATGAAAACCAGTTGCCATGTCTCTTCTAGGCTGTGGTTGAAAGGGGCCCCATGCGGGACCCAGAGGCCTCCCCTCAAGTCAGTGCTGGAAATGCATTGAGGCACCTTCCTTGTCGGACGCCCACACCTGGCTTCGTGGGGATTTTCTCCTACCAGGCCCCGTGAAGCCAGCCCTCAGGCCCACCACATGCACCGGTGCAGACAGGCCCCAGAGCACAGGCCCGCTGCACCATCACCTGGCCGCTGGTGAAACCTGCTCAAGGCCAAGGACTTGGGAGAGCTGGCGCCAAGCCTGTGACCCCGAGGTCGCTCTGCGGCTTCACTCCACACCCACCCGCCGCCTGAGCAAGAAGTGGACACTGGCTTCCCACCCAAACCAGAAGCGGCAGGCACGGTAGCTGCTCACCTCTCCTCACCTCTGTGCTATGAGGACACCAGCCCAACAAGGCCCACATGCAGATTAAGTACTTCTGTCAAAATTGTGATAAAGTCTGCGTATCAGACCCTTTGTTTTCCTGTTTTTCTAGATCAGGGGTCTGCAGACTTTCTCTGTGGAAAGCTGGACAGTGAACGTGTCAGGCCATGCGGCCCCCAGCGCAGCATAGGCAGCCGTCGAAAGTAGGCAAATGAGGGGTTTGGCGGGGTTCCGGTCAGACTTGCAGAAAGAGGCCCTAAGCGGAACTAGGGCCCGGGGCTACCGGGTGTGGAGCCCTGACACAGAGATGGCTTCTGTCCCCAAATCTCATGCCGTGCTTCCCTCCTGACACAACGCTGAGGCCGTCCCTTCTGGCCTGACCAGGTGGGGTCTGCGGCGCCCCGACGTGCATGTTGGACAGAAGGGCACCTGCCTGAGGCCTGGATGGGAATGTGGCCTGTTACCTCCACACCCGGACCGGGAACCCGGGCCCCTGAGTTCAGAGTGGTATCGAGGACAGCGTCAGCAAATAAAAGCACCTGAGGAAATTCGGATCGATGAGAACTGCATTTCTGGTCCTGCAGGACCTGTCAGAACACGAAACTGAGCCTCTTCTCTTCCCTGGGGCATCATCGCATCCGGTCTCTGCCCAAACCCTGCAGCACCAGCGGTGAGCTGCCCCTCTTCTCTCTCGTCATTGCTGTGCGGGGCAGCGTGGGCCCCTGACACGCTTGCACGGCTCTTGGCAGGCCACCGAGAAAGCCTGGCATCTTCTAACTCACCGCCTCAAGTTCAGGTCCTCCCTCTTCTGGGGGATCTGGCTGGCTCAGTCCGTAGAGCACGTGACTCCTGATCTCGGAGTCATGAGCTCAAGTCCCACATTGGGCACAGAGCTTACTCTAAAACAAACAATAATAAAAGTCAGGGTCTCCCTCCTCAATACAGCCTTCCCCGTAGGAGCCCAGCCCCCTCGGTCTGTGGGCTTGTGCACTGTGCGTGCTCTGCCCCTTGAGGCAGGATGCTCCGGCCCTTATCGGCCTACTCCCTCGGCAAGGGCGAGGACCTCGTCTGTCACTCCTGGTTTTATCCCCAATGCATGCAGAACACCAGACACAAAGGGGGCACGCAGCACACTCAGGGACTTAACTGATTCATCCATTACCTGGTTCCCCTTGTCGGATTGTGCTCGCCACATGGAAGGACCGCTGTCTTGCACAGTTTGAGTATTGTTGACCATCCAGCTGCCACGAAGGTGCTCCATCCACCACCTGGCCCCTCCAGTACAGCATGGACACAGACCCCTGGGCCTTCCCTACCTCATTCTAACAAGATCCCCAGGTGATCCACGTGCTCCTTCTAGTCTGAGAAACACTGTCTGCAGGGAGCTTCCCCGGCAAACGTGGGGCTGACGTTGACTTACTCTCCATACGGGCAGTAGCACTGAGCACAAGCAAGGAGCACGGTGAGTATCCATCACGTTGGCAATGACTTTCCACACTGCTTGATGCTTGGCCATCAGTGGCTCCCAGTGCAGGACCAGGTCCAGGCACCCCCGGGTTCCCAGCAGGAAAGACCACAGTCCTTGCTGAAACTGGGATTCCATGTTGCTTAACCCTTGAGAAAGTGCACAACCTCTTGAGGTCGGGGTGTCGGACCTCCAACCTCTATGCCCCTCGAGCTCTGGGTGGGTGTGTCCCAAGGAGGAAGGCCTGGCATCCTTGGCCGGTGCTCTTGGACACTCCTTCCCAATGGTCACTTTGTACCCGAAATTCCTCCCAGATCTGCTGACCTGGATGATGCTGAGCTAACAATGAGCCCCCAGCCAACAGATACACTTAACTGCTACTCTCGCTTGCATCTTATTTTGGAACAAGCTCCCTTTTTAAAAGTTCTCCTGAAATTTATTGGACTGTTTTCTAGCTTAGCCGAATGATATTGTTAACCAAGACTGTGGTTGAGAAATCATATGATGAAACCAGGGTAATTAATCTTCAACCAGGCGAGGGAGCCTCAGGAAGAAAAATGACATCCCATCGGGCATCCTCACCCCTGGGACATTTTATTCTAGGTGATTATTCTTGCGCCCCCTGACCTGACCTAAGACCTGTTGTTGAGGAGCAATAGGAAACCAGTGGGCCATAAAAAATGCACAAGTCCAGTCCTGAGCCCCTTCCTGCATCCTAAAAATACAGCCAATTCCTGCAGCAGCTATTTTGGAATGGGACAACAAACTGCTTCCTCAAGATGAAAAGTCCCCGATGCACCATAAACAGGATCTCAGACCCATCCTCTGGTCAGACTGGAGGTCAAGGCCCGCAGGGACCCTGACCAACCATGAGAGGACAAGTGGAGGCAGGGGGAGAAGTGGCGTTTCTGGTTTAAGTAGTTTATTTTGTTTTTAAATTCAAACTAACTCAGAAAATGTGGGGATGAAGAAATACGTACAGATGGGAAAGGAGAACTCGAGATTGATGTCTTGGCAGGACCCCATCTGGAAGCCCACAAGCCCCTTCCTCACTGCCTCTCCCCTGTGAACAAAGACCTCACTCTCAGTGCCTGGTCCTGGCTTATTCTGACCCAGAAAGCCCGTTTGCTAGGAAACAGAGGCGGGGCACGGAGAATGCCAGCCTCAGACGTGTGCTCCTCACGAGAGATCTCCTGAGGGCTGAGGCCAGGGCTCCCAAGCCCTGCCTTCCTATGTTTCCACCAGACATGGCCACTGAGCCACAGATAACATTCCGGGGCCCTGGGGTACGGCTTTACCTCTACTGGCCTCTGCAAGAGGGAGAGAGAGAACCGCCCGGCCCAGGTCTCTCTGCCTTGGTTCTTCCAACCACAAGCATGTGCATCTGCGGGGACAGTAGACTGAGCCCCATGGGTCATAGCCACACTTTCCGTCGCCCCCATGGGTCCCACCGCAAAGTTGGTTCACTTTTCCATGTTCCTGTCCTGCTAGCAAAAGAGGCAAAATGGTGATCTTGGCCCCCAGATTCCCTGTGCACACAGAGAGCTCCTATTGGCCCCCAGGCCACCAGCTAGCGGGAGGACTTCCTGCATCCTTACTGTGGATTCTGGGCCATCCTCCAACCCCAAACAAGTCAGGCCTCCCTTCTGGCTTCTCTCCTCTGAACCCAGTGTATTTCAAGAAATTCCTTGGTCCCCTTGTTCATTGCTACCCCCTGACCAGCCCTCTCTCCAACCCCAGGATTGGGGCATGTGAATATCATCATCCAGATTGGATGAAGGCACAACCTTCCACTCTGGGTGTGATTTGTCTAAGACAGGGATCCTTCTAGGAAAAAGGCTATGTACATAGATGTTCACTGCAGCGCTATAATAGTAATGATTTTTTAAAAAGAAAAACATCTTAAATGTTACACAGGAGGTTGGCAATGCACTTATCATTGTGAAAATTCAGAATAGTAGGAATCAAAGTTGAATTTTCCAGAGAAGATAAAAAGTGGCTCTGTCCCATCTGAAAGAATGGGACAGATAGCGTTGGTCCTACACTCCAGTCAGGCCAAGCAAGGCCGCATCGCCGTGTAACTCATGTTCACGGGATATGATACAAAGGGCACTTCCTGGTGGTCCTCCCTCCAGTTCTTGACCCCAGTCCAACTGTGAGAAACACATCAAACACAAATTTAGGAACATTCTACAAAATCCCTGACCAGTACTCCTCAAAATTGTGAAGGTCATAAAAAACAAAACCAAGGAGAGATTGACAAATTGCCACAGCCAAGAGGGGCCTAAGGGGACACGGCAACAGTGCCACGTGGCCAGTCCCTGGACGAGATCCAGGAGCAGAACAAGGACATTAGGGAAAAACACGTGGAATCCCAACAAAGTTACTGTGTTAACAGTAACACACCAAGGGGAGAGTCTTGATTTTGACAAATGGGCTGTGGAAATGTACGAATATCAAGAGCAGGGGAAGCTGGGTGAGAGTTCAGGGAAACTTACCACCTTTGCAACATTTCTATAAATCTAAACTGACTCAAAATTAAGTTTATTTTTTTCAATGGCATTAGCCTTATCAATAGCAATACTAGATGTATAAATTTTATATCAAGCAAACTACCAATGACATATGAGGCTGAAATGAAGACATTTTTAACATGCAAGGAATCAAATATTGATCTTCCTGTGCACTCTTTCTTGGTGCACAAGTGAAGGACAGAGATATGGAGGAACAAATCCAGAAGGAGACAAGCATGGACCCAGGAATTGGAATGCTCACTCAGGCTGAAGAAAGCCCCAGCTCAGGGTTCTGCACCAGCAGCAGGCACAAGTCGACAGATGTGTGTTTGCTTTGTGGAAGAATTATCGCCAGGCCTCTGACAGATTTGCAGGAGTACTTGGAGAAACCATAATGCTCAGTACAGAGAGATCTAAGGAAATAGAATTGTGCCTTAATCATTAATCCCAAGAAAACTAAAGAACTAAAAGATTACAAGCAATGTGGTAATAGTACACTACTTGGCTCTGCAGTAAAAAAAAAAAAAAAAATCAATTAAGCTGGTTACTTACTGGTTACTGTTTTGATGGTTGGTGCCTTGTTCTGATGGTTGGTACCTGTTCTGATGGATGGTACTTGTTCTGATGGTTGGTACCTGATCTGATGGTTGGTACTTGTTCTGATGGTTGGTACCTGATCTGATGGATGGTACTTGTTCTGATGGTTGGTACCTGATCTGATGGATGGTACTTGTTCTGATGGTTGGTACCTGATCTGATGGTTGGTATCTGATCTGATGGTTGGTACCTGATCTGATGGTTGGTATCTGATCTGATGTTTGGCATCTGATCTGATGGTTGGTGCCTATTCTGATGTTTTTTTAACCTGGTCAGTCAGGCAATAGCAGTGGAAAACACTGCATTTTATATGGTGGGAAAAATTGCACAACTCCCTCACAGTGAACTCAGAGGCTTAAGTTCCCTAACTTTTCCTGTCCTCTGCCTTCTTCTGTTACCTGCCTCACCACCAGTTCCCTGCCTCACCTTCTGTTCCCTAACTGCTGTGGTTTCTTCACTCTCCATCTGTTCCCTCCTGTCTCCTGCTATGCCTCAGCTTGTTCTGCTACCACTGCCTTCCCCTCCAGTCCCCTAGCTTCACCTCCTGGGCCCTACCTTCTCCTCCTGTCTCCCCAACTTCTCCTTCAGTTCCCCCACCTTCTGTGGCTCCTTAAGTTCTCCTGCTGTCCCTACCATTTCCTCCCACTCCTACCTTCTCCACCTGTCTCCCTCCCTTCTCCTCCTGTCCCTCCTTCTCCTCCTGTTCTCTACCTTCTCCACCTGTCTTTACCTTCTCCTCCAGGTCCCTACCTTCTCCTCCAGGTCCCTAACTTCTCCTCCTTGTCCCTACCTTCTCCTCCAGGTCCCTAACTTCTCCTCCTTGTCCCTACCTTCTCCTCCAGGTCCCTACCTTCTCCTCCTTGTCCCTACCTTCTCCTCCTTGTCCCTACCTTCTCCTCCAGGTCCCTAACTTCTCCTCCTTGTCCCTACCTTCTCCTCCAGGTCCCTACCTTCTCTTCCTGTTAACTACTTTCTCTTTTATAAAACCACCAACTCCTCCTACCCTTCCCCTTAGCTGATGGCTATTTCCCCTGTGCTGAGGAATAATGCCTGGCATAGAGCATCCTGCAAGTGTCCAGCTGGCCCTTATTGGACAGAACAACAGGTATGAAGGGGGGAAGGAACAGGGAGGAAAATTAGAACTCTCTTTTTGTCCTGTTCTTCTTTAACTTCTGGTCGTCAGGAAACAAAGACGTCCACCAGTATCCTCATTCTTGCTACCATAGGTCTCTTTTTGTCCATTTAATTCTGTTTTTCTTAGCACTCGCCTTTCCTGCATTCCTGACATGGGCACTTGCAGTCCATTTTTTATCCATGTTTTCAGTTATCACACTCTGGTAACACTGGTGAGTATGCATGAGTCCCCTGAGGAAAGTGGGAGGGGTACTGTCTTTTTACGGAAGCCCCATCTTTTCTCCCCTTGTATCTCAGTCATCTGGTCAGCCCGCCCACACTGATCTGAGGCCCGCACAGGATTAGGGAAGCCCACCTTCTTTCCTGTTCAGAGACTGAAGTCACCTGCAGCCCCAGGAAGGAGGCACATGTACTAGCGAGTCTCTTGCCTGCACAATTGCAGAAACCTCCAGGTGGGCTTCTACTTCTATCCTGAATTCCCACTGCAGGGGGAGGAGGGCACATGGAGAGCAGAGGTGCCTTCCAGATGTGTGAGGCATGTGCCCCACTGAGTGGACTAGAACAGTGGGGTGGCTTGCTCTATTTTAAAAATGTACCAATGGCAAACAGGGCCCATCAACAGCTCCCAGAAACCAGATGCTCTGCTTAGGAAGCAATGAAAAGGAAGGAAACTATGTGGAAGTGCCAGTCAGAGGACCATGAGCCTCCCCGAGGGATAGGATGGATTTAGGCTGTCACCGCCCACCTGCACAGTGAGGTCGCCTCTGCCCTGTGCAGGCTGTGAGGGTCCCTGCCTGTCCTCTTTACAGGGAGGCCCCAAAGTTAATGGCGACGCCTCCTGAGAGGGGAGGTTCCCACTGGCCTATGAAGCCCGGCCACCGCCAGCATGGGTGGCCTGATATTGAGTGAGTCCTGCCAGCCAGCAGTGTAGACCAGATAAAACCATGGCGATGTTCACCGTCCACGGGCAATACGGAAGACAGCCAGGCACCCTTCCGTGCCTCTGGATGCAGCAAAGGGGAAAACAGCACACTGTTAAGAAAAAGGCGGTCTGTCCTTTCAGACTCTGGCTGGGATGTCACACAGGTCTTACTTCTCCCAGGAGAGGACAGCCTTGGAGCACGAGGCGGCCGTGGTCCTGCCACCTCCTCTTCAAGCGTCTGCAGGAGCACGTCCACCCTGAGCCAGGGGCTTTCAGCATGGAGGGCTCCCTCTCCTGCCGGGCCTTCTGGGCCCAAGCATGGGGAGAAGCTGGCGGGGAGGGGCTGGTATGCAGCTGTTGGATGAGAAGGAAAAGGCAACACCACAGAACTCCAGAATGTTCTGTGACATCACCCACATAATCTCCCCTGACTCCGCAGTGACGGGCCTTCCGGTGGGGCGGTGACCAAGTGCTGTCCCCTGCTGGGAGGGGAAGCTCAGGTGACTCACCACCCACCTCCTGGAGCCGCCCATGCAGAGACAGCTCACAGTGACGGAGGTGTGGGGGTCGGCCTAGCGGACAGGGGCGCCACGGCAGAGAAGGAAGTGTCCCTCACGGTATTCGACGGCCCGTGGACGCCGCTTGGACACTTCGTAAAGGGGAGCGCGTGCAGAGGAGGCAAGGCAGAAGGATGCCGACTTCCTGGCGGCGAAGGGGTGCGCCACGGGGCTCCATCCAGGGCGAGCAGCCCTCGCCTCCTCCCACGCCTCAGCCTCGCCTCACCCCAAGCGGCCAGGGATGAATGACTTTCAAGAAAATGGACTTCTGGCCAGGCCAAAATTGTGAAATGAGAAGAACCCTGGAAGTTTATTTTTTTAAAGAGGAAATGTTTGTACACTTTTCTAAAAAAAAAAAAAAAAAATGTGTGCAATGAATTCCCCTAAGGCAGCGCCACTTCCTGCGGGAGCCGCTGTGAGTGGCGGGAAACTGGCGGCCTCGCCCTGGGGAGTGAATTGCCCAACTGCCTCTTGCAAGGTTAAAACAGGCAGGATTCGTGGGGAGCCTGGAGAAGACTACTGCTGAGCAGGCCGAGGACGGCTCTCCAGACTCCAAGCTGTTTCCAGAGCTTGAGGCTGCGTGCCCAGAGGAGGGATGCGCGGTGCCCAGAGGAGGGATGCGCGGCGTCCAGCGGCACGGACCCCGGCTGCAGCTGCGTGTTTAGCAATCCCGGCGGAGAGCATGGGACAGCACGCAGAAGAAGAATTTTGGGGGCTTGTATATTTTTGTTTCTTATCCCTGGGGCAGAGAAACGAGGGTGAGGGAAGGCACTTTCCCCCCTGAAGCAGCCTCGGGGCCATCATGAGCCTCCAGCCGGGAGCCAGCAGACACAGGCTCTGCCCGGGCCCTGCCCTGGGCCTGGGCTCTGCTTGCAGCTGAGCCAGACAAAGTCAGCTCTTCTCCCTGCTCGCCCTGGTGGCCCGGGGGCTCTTCATTCTCAGCTGAGAAGTAGGCGCTTTGTTCATGCAATGGAACTGTTTTGATAAAAACTTTTTAAAAAGCTAAATTGCCCCTCAAGTTGCAGTGTGCACCCTACCTAGACACCCGCCACCAATGCTGTGAGGGCAAGCATCTGGGGTGGTTGGATTGGGACGATGAGAGTTGGCGCCCATTCACAGCAGGGATGCCTGCATGGCTGTCGGGCTGCAGCGACCCCTGAGTGTCCCCATGCGCAGCCTGGCTCAGTGACAGGGGAGGGCTGTTGACCTGAGGGTATTCCCGTCATGCACCTGACACCAGGGCTCAGCCCCTGCAGCCGACCTCACTCTCCCTCAGTCCCACAGCCTCCTTCGGTCCCTACTTCCTAGTACCTCTTTGCCTGTGGGGCACAAGTGGTGGACATTCGGGTCAATGCCAGTCTGCAGATTCCTGACCAGCATCTCTGCCTCCCCAGTCACATGCCACAGGCCCCGCGTGTCCACTCCGGGCATTTGCCGCGAGCCCCCAGCCAGCTCAGGACGGATGGCAGGGGTGGTTGAGGGGCCAACTGTCACCTCTCCCTGGGCCTTCAACCTGTTTTATTTTTACATTTTTAATCGAGATATAATTTACAGACAGTGAGCCGTGGGAAGCACAAAGGTATAACATGAGGGCTTGTGGGCCGGCCAAAGCGGGGGGACTGGAGGGCGGGCAGGTGGGGAAGGCCCAGCAAACGAGACTTCCCTTAGAAGCTACTTCAGATGGATTAAACGCCAGTCACCACCAGTGCTTTGGAGCCAAGAGTGTCCACTCCCTGCCCGTCATCTGCTTGCTACGATGGGCTTAGGTTCTGTCTCTGGCCTATTTCTGGAGGCCAAACCTCAGGCAACTTGGGGAGAGACCTTGGGGAAGCAACAGAACGTGGGGCAGGGGTGACCATAGCAGGAACCGTCAGGCCTGGCAGGCTGATCGCGTGGCGAAGCAGAGCGAGCCCCAGGCTCCCCAGAAGCAGGAGGTCCAACCGTCAGGCCAGGGCTCTGTGGTGTCAGCATTTCCTGCTGCCTGCTCTTTATAAATTAGCTTTCCCTTCCCAAGCCAGGCAGACCGTCTGGAGCTGGGAAGAGCCTGTCCATTCAGCTGGTGCCCACAGTGGTCAGAGGGCTCTTGGAGCCGGTGTCTGTGGCCCCAGTAGGAGCACCATATGGTCCTTCTTCCTGGGACACAGTCCTCCTTCCCGGGACACAGTCCTCCTTCCCCGGGCCAGCCCAGCACCATCCCTCTGGACGTCAGCCCAGCCGACAATGCACAGGGAGCCTCAGCCAGCCAGGTGTTCACAGGCTCCTGGTTTAAAGGATCAGAAGTTGGGGATGGGGCTGGCAAGGGTGCGACCAATTACCTGCCATTACCCATCAGCTAAAACAGCAAACAAGCCAGGCCAGGTGCTCAGGCTAAGCCATATTGAGAGAAGTCACTTCTGCAGGATGAAACTCAGTGTTGTTCTTCAGCCTCCAAACTGTCCCCTGGCCCCTGTGTTGTGCCTGGGTGTGGGGAGTGAGGCCCTCCCTGGCCCTCCCAGCCCTACCCGGGCTCCCTCCTGCTTCAGAGGACTAGGCCCCACTAGCCTGGCAGGAGCCGGGCACTGTGACTCGATCCTGTTGTGTTTTGTCTGTGAACGGCTTCACCATTAAGAAAGTAAAGGGCCTCAGTCCAGTGGCACGGATCCCTGACACATTCAATGTTCTAATTATCCAGGATGAATCAGCAGCTCTGCTCGGCGGGCACCTGAAGGGCCTGGCCGCCAGCCCACAGCCACAGAACTGCAGAAGGAAGGAGCCCCACGTGACCCTGCCCCAAAGATGCCCCTCTGTCCCCCTTATTTGTATCCTTGGGGGCTGCAGGGGTGAGGGTAGCTAGCCATGAGATTTTCATTTGAAGCTCAGGTTCTGGAAAGAAATATAATTCCCAGAAAATCAGGCCTCTGAGGCAATTTTCACCGTGACCATGAATCACCTAGGACGGCTCGCCTACAGGAACGGAACAGGAAGGTCATTATAGGGTACCTCTGCAAAAAAGGGGCCCCGGGTAACCCCCATGACCTCCTCCATCTTTGCTGTTCCTCCCTTTCCCGCCTCTTGTCTCCAGTTTACTCACTAATCCACAAGCAAACCCAGAGAGAAGGAAGCTGGGGTCTCTGTTGCAGGAGCGAGGCCAGGGATGCCGGGCACGCTGCTGGGGTCCGGTCTTCCTCATCCTCCGCCGAGGCACCTGCGTGCATGCTCATCAGCTGTGACTGTGATCACGGGCACGCCATGTGTCCCCGCTGCCTGCCTGGCACCTCTTAAACCCCACTCTCCCATGTCCCGGGGGGTCACGGTGGGAAGCCCCCACCCCTACTCACTCGGAGCCCCGCTGGTTTTCTCTTTTTATTCCACAGGCCTACATGCCAGCCCCTCTGGGGGTGTCAGCTGAGAGGGACACGCCATGGCCCCACTACGTCCTACCATCTCTCACGTCATCCTTGTCTGTGCTCTGCGGTCCACATTTCTCTGTGTGTGCTCCAAGGGTCTTTCCGCCTCCCCCCGTCAAAACCCTGCTGAACCACCATTCTCCACAGCGCTGCTTCCAACTCCACCCTCCCCCTCCTGTGGCCTCACAGCCTCTGGCCCGTGCTCTACTCTGTGTGCGTTAGGAATCACAACCCGGGTCAGCACCCCTCCAGGGCTGAGACACCCACACTTCCTTTGCATGCAAGCCAGGCTTTTAAGGAGGGTGGCGATCGTTTCCAGCCTTCTTAGGGCTGGTGCCTGACCCCCTGTGGCATGCGGAATGCTCACACACCTGAGCATGCGGAGTGTCCCTGGATGGGGGTCTGCTCATGAGGGTCTCGCCCATCCTTCCTCAGGCCCCTGGTTGCAGATCCTTCTGGGGCCATGTGAAGTTTCTTGCCAAACCAGGACCTCACAAGGGGAAGCAAGACCTTCTTAGCTTTCATTGTCCTGAAAATGGGGGCGGGGGAGGACCTGTTCTGACCACTGCTGGGACTTCCTGAAAGCCCCTATCTCAGCTCCAGCTGGGCCATGGGCCCCTAGGCAGGAGCCTTCAACTTTCCCATCCTGGCGCTGAGCAGAAAGCCTGGAGCACACTGAGGGCTCGAGCCCCTGTGAGCATGGGAACAACAGAGGTCCCAGTCCCATCAACTGTATGTATGGCTTTGGGAAGTCACTGAGACTCTTTGGGTCAATGTCCTCTCTGCAAATTAAAGAGGTACTAATTAGTCATTTTCCTGACTTTCTTTGGTCATAGAGATCTTTATTTATTCATTAAAGATCATACCCAACTGGAACCACTAATGAATCATTGAACATTATATCAAAAAGTAATGATGTACTATATATTAGTTAATTGAATTTAAATTAAAAAAAAATTTTTAAAAAGTGTTGTTAGTCTCACAGGGTGCAGGGTTTCTTTTATATATATATAATTTTATATTTTTTATAAATATATATATATATTAGATTTTACTCAAATTCAAGTTAGTTAACATATAGTGTATTATCAGTTTCAGGGTAGAATTTAGTGATCCATCAGCTGCATACGACACCCAGTGCTCATTCCATCACGTGCCCTCCTTCTTGCCATCACCCAGTTACCCCATCCCCCCGCCCCCTCCCCTCCAGCAGCCCTCAGTTTGTTCCCTAGAGTTAATAGTCTCTTAAGGTTTGTCTTGCTCTCTGATTTTGTCTTATTTTATTTTTCCTTCCCTTCCCTCAAGTTCATCAGTGCACAAGCTGTGCTGAGCTCACTTTCCTTCCTAAAAGCAGGTCTGACTGGGGCCTGCTGATCGCTGGGGGTTGCAGTGGAAGCAGGAATTGCCTCCTGTCTGCTCTTCAAGTGGTCGTACCCCGAGGCTTCAGAGGTGCTTGCTGCTTCCGTTTGCCCTCCTCCTGGTGGCCAGCACATTTCATTCCTCTGAATTTCCCATGTGAATGGTCCGGAGATATCATGGGGCCCAGGACTGTGCTTCTGAGTCCACAGAGGAAGCTTCTGGATGAGCCAGAAAGAGCGAGACAAAGACAGTGGTTCAGCTCTGCAGCTTTATATGGGTCCTGTGGTGACCGAAACTGCTGTGGAGAGGTGGGCAGCCATTTTGGGAATGGAAGGGCTTATGACCACAACTTCCGGATTCAGATGGCTAATTCAGAGGGTGGGGGGCTGACTGACAAACCCACTGAAGTATGAGATCCAGTCCTAATAAGATAAAGGATCAGGGACACAGTGTCTGGCCATTTAGGATATTGAAATAAAAGCCTCTTACAGGGAAGTAATTATGTGCTTAGGACAGACTCTTAAACCCAGAGAATGAGAAACCAAATTGCAGCCGCCATAAAGCAAGTGCTAACTTGGCTCCAACTTTTAAGAACTTAGGTATTCGTTTTAGAAGAAGAATCTTCCACCGATGTTCCTATAGGAAGTCCAGGCATCCCTGTGGGATGGCTGACAGGCTGTTGTTCTCAACTAGGGTGAGACATGATGGCAGAGGTCATGTCCTGAAAAGTTCACAGAGGGAACTCCCCCAGTGTCCCTAGCCATGTGGACCTTCCCTGAAGGAGGCAGGCCCAGGAGGGTGTTTGGTCAGATGAACCCAGACGCCCACCATTGGGCTGAACCTCTAATGCTTTGTCTCCTCCGCTATACTCAAGGACAGGACGTGAGGAAGAATTTCCCGAGGGGCTTCTCTGCTCTGTGCCTCACCTGCTGGCAGTCTTCCTGCCCCGCACAACCAAACCCGGACGGACGCTACCGGTGTCCTCAGGAGAAGCTGGGAGATCGTCCCTCTTTCAGAGCCTGTGCAGAACCCATCGGTGGTGCAGTCCGAAAAGGACTGAGTGATACAGAGCAGGATCTAACACGCAGTGTGATAGCAAAGGGGCCTCTCTGAACTCTGAGGGTCCCCAAAACAAGGGCGTCACATTTGGGGCCAAGGAGGGGGGCATTCTTCTGCAACGAGAGGCAGGATCCAAGATATGGAAGAGAAGACAAAAGCTGGGAGACAGACACGTCGGAGGTAAAGGGGCACTGCTGAGTTCTGCCCCACGACCTACTTTATGCCACGTTGGCCCTTCAGAGACAGGGTTGAGTCATTTTTGTCTGAATCAGGTGGTCATTTCTGATTAAAATCAAATTCTGTTGTATGCGATCCGTCAGTTCATACATGAAAAGGATCAAGGAGGTCAGTAATTTGACTTAATTTTTCAAATTAAAAATGAGTTAGGGCCTTTATAATCTCTCTTCTGAGCCATTTCAAACATCCTAATTGTCCCCCCGCACCCCTCCAGTGCCCACCGTTGCCAGCACGGGGCCCCTGCCCCCTGATCCTCACAGTTCCCCACGGCCACAGCGGACTTTGTCCAACTTCTGGTTGATAAAGCAGCTGCTCTCGGACTTTGGTGTGAATCAGAATCAGCCAGAGAATGTGTAAAAACCGCAGATGTGAGATCCCACCTCCCCAGCGACCACATGTCATGTAAGTGTAAGTGTATTAATTCCTATTGCTGCTGTAATAAATTATCACACTGAGGTGGCTTAACACAACACCAGCTGTTCATCCTACAGCTCCACAGGCCACCAGTCTGAAAGGGTCTCACCGGCCAGCAAGTAAGGTGCTGGCAAGACTGGTTCCTTGTGGAAGCTCCAGGGAGAATCCACACCTTCCCCAGCCTCCTTGGCCTGTGGCCCCTTCCCTCATCTTCAAAGAGCATCACTCCGACAGCCACTCCTCCTTTTTCTTAGACTGCCCCCTCTCTCTTCCACTTATGAAGACCCTCATGACTGCATTAAGGACCACCTGGAAGATCTAAGATAAGCTCCCCATCGCAGGATCCTTGATTTGACTACAACCGAAAAGTCCCTTGTGCTATGTAAGGTGACATTCACAGGCCCAGGGACTGGTGCATGGAAATCTTTGGAGGCCTCCAACAGGCTCCCAAAGCTTGAAAGCTGCTAGATTGTGAGATCCACCCAAACTTACTCCCAGGATGGGGAAGTTTCCCCATCCCAGCCCCAGCACCCAGCCCACAGCTCTCATGCTCCTGCACGGGCTGAGCCCTTCCCAGCCTCAGGCCTTAGGAATGCATCCCCCAGTGTCTACCTGAAGAACTCCTATTTAACCTGCAAGGCCCCACTCAAAGTGGCCCTTTCTCAGTGACATCTTCCAGTTTTCTTTGGAATTGCTACCATGTTATTAAAAAATGAAACAATTCTGTACCAATTATTAAGTTGCCCCTTCCCTGAGCCCGTACTGGTACCCACATCAGTCTCCCCACTGGACCCTAGGGCCCCCAAGGATCCAAAAACCACAGAATTAACCCCTGCAGCAGAGCCCACCCCAGGGTCATATCCAAAGTCTGCTCTGATGGGAAGTGGTTAAACACAGAGCCTCCCCATCTTCTCCTGCCACACTGCGGGACTGTGACCCTGGACCGCCTTGCTGGCTCATCTGGCTGTCCCTGGGGCAGGCCTCCCAGACGTTCCACATCCTGGCACACACGGAGAGTCTGGACACTGGTAGAGTCCCTCTAGGTGAGTGCGTAACACTAATTACAGTTGAAGTACAGACGGTCCAGGAAACCAGGCCCTACACAGCCTGCTGAGGACTGCAGGGGGCTAACTCAAGTCCTCCTCTGAGGCTGGCAGATTAACACTCCTAGGCATCCACGTCCCAATCCCCAGAACCTGGCAAGGGCAATTCAGGTTGCTAGTCTCCTGGCCCTGAGATGAAAGAGTGAGCTGGATTATCCAGGTGGGCCCAATGTGATAAGGTCCTTAAAGGTGGAAGAGGGGGCAGGAGAGGAAGCCAGGGTGGTGTATGTAAAACGGACCCAATCTGCTGTTGCCAGCTGTAGGGATGGAGGACGGCACCACGAGCCAAGGACTGTGCATGCCTCTTGAAGCTGAAAAGGCCGCGACAATGAACATGAACACGGGTTCTCCCGGGGGGCCTCCAAATACCCCAGGGGCAGCAGCATAAGGCCCCCCAGAGAGGAAGGAGATGCTTTAGGAAAAAATTAAAAGGTTTCACACTAACTAAATTTAAGAGAGAAATAGCTCAGAGCCTATAAAAGGTGGGTTTTTTCTTAGAAAATTAGAAGTTTATTTATTTATATTGTATCAAATGTAAAAAAGACTAATTATCAATAATAATAATAATAATAATCCACATTTGGGTCCAGATTTAGAGTTTGCAAAGCACCTTGACATATACCATATTATATGGGCCTCAAAACAATCCTCTCAAAAGTGGGTGTTACCGACGGGTGTGCGGCCAAGCGCAGTCAGGCACCCGCTGGAGCCGCCCAGCTACAAGCACAGCTCACAGGCAGTGCATCTCTGACTTTGTGCCATGACTACATCTTGGAGCTTGTAGACAAATATTAGAAGAATCATCTTTAATCTTGAAAGACAGAGATTACTTTCAAAATTAAACTCAGTTCATTCTTTAAAACTCAGGAACAACAGCAGTAAGAATGTAAGTAATGCCCCAAAACTGTATTTTTTTAAAAGATTTTATTTATTTATTTATTTGAGAGATAGAGCACAAGCTGGGGGGGCGGGGAGCGGGGAAGGGCAGAGGAAGAAGCAGGCTCCCTCCTCAGCAGGGAGCCTGTGGGACTCGATCCCAGGACCCCGGGATCATGACCTGAGCCAAAGGCAGGCACTCAACCAACTGAGCCACCCAGGCATCCCTCCCCAAAACTGTTTTATATTGCTTTACCTGAGTGGACACGCAGAAAAGCCTATAAACAGAATAACTGGGAGAAAACACATGGGGAATGGTCTCTAAACAATGGGGACGGGGGAACGACTAGAAGGTCACCTGACAGCAGCCCTTCCTCTAACCCTGCTCCAACCAAGTTCATTAAATCAGCAAAAACCATGGTCTGGACATTCTCTCCCTCAGAGCAACACAAAGATCTCGGCAGCAGTGGGATAATGTGTCCCGTTGCACCTGCCCTGCATCACCTGCTCTTTAATTGGGAAGCCCCAGCGTCCAAGGCCTGTGGTAGTGCCCCCACCGCCCAGCCCCCTTTCATTAGTGTGCACTCTTAATTGATTAAATGGATGATTGATTATCAGGCTTGAGCCATTTGTTTTCCAGATCCTCGTTTGCTTGGAATGGAAAGTGATGCTTAACCTTCGTTAGGAGCGCAGCAGGCATCCATCACTGCCCACTGCCCATGCAGACGTGAAGGGAGGGGCTGCTGCAGGTGCAGGCGCCAACACCATTTGTCACCAGCCTCCCCTCCAGCAGGTGCGTGCCCTCCATCCATTTTTCTGTTTTGATGTGGGCGTCCCCAGCAGGCTGCTGCCAGATGCTGCTTCCACGGGACACACTGCTCCCAACATTCAACAAAAAGCCACTCAGATCCCCATCTTCTGGCACCTCGCTGAGTTCCCCTCCCAAACACACCAGTGGTCCAGGGCCATGGCCTAAGCTGAGCTACAGCCCCCTTAGGGAAGAGGCCACAGTGACAGGATGAGGGGACATCACCTTCAGGACACAGGGAAGGATGTCCATCTCCTCCATCCTTCCCGACTTTCCCTTTCCCTTTCTCTAAAGGATAAAATCAAGTAAGCCAGCATTGGGGCTGGTCCTCCAGCAAGAGGCTCAGGAGCTGCAGCCTGAGGGCCCAGAGGGGCCCTGCACAGCGGGTGAGGTCTGCACATGCGGCTTACCCAATTTTCCCTGACCTGGAATTCAGGTGTCACCTACATACTGTCTACATTGACTTGAGTGTCAGGTACGATGTCTGCTGACTCTATACAAATCTTCAGTGAAGGAGAAAGTCTTTTTTTTTTATTTAAATTCAATTAGCCAACATATAGTAAATCATTAGTTTCAAATGTAGAGTTCAGTAATTCATCAGTTGCACATAACGCCCAGTGCTCATTACATCAAGTGCCCTCCTTAGTGCCCGTCATAGAGTTACCCCATCCCCACACCCACCTTCCCTCAGCAACCCTCCGTGTATTTCCTAGAGTTAAGAGTCTTTTGTGGTTTGTCTCCCTCTCTGATTTCTTCCCATTCAGTTTTCCCTCCCTTCCCCTATGATCTTCTGTGCCATTTCTTATATTCCACATATGAGTGAAACCATATAATTGTCTTTCTATGCTTGACTTATTTCGCTCAGCATAATACCCTCCAGTTCCATCCAGATTGATGTAAATGGTGGGTATTCATTCCTTCTGATGGCTGAGTAATATCCCACTGTATATGTATATGTATATATATACGACGGGAAAGCTGTAACATGATGGGAACACTGTCCATGGTGGGAACACTGTTCCATGATGGGAACACTGTATCATGATGGAAACACTACATCATGATGG